>NC_135310.1:7631383-7838883 GCF_048772815.1 Callospermophilus lateralis
TAGTGAGCTTCAGCTACACAGCCTACTGCATGTGATGATGGAGCAACAAGATCACCAGGACCTGGGTCCTGGGGCACCTCGTGGAGCAGACCCGGCTTGCCAGAGCTGGCCCACTCACCTCTAGGGCACATGTTAGAGAGAAAAGTACTTGTCCATCTCCCCCTCCCCTACTATATTTCTTGGGTGTCTTGTTTCAACATCAAATTGACCTGGATCCTAACTACTACAATGCCCAGTAAAATGTTCCTTGGCTAACCTTCTAAATGTTAAGATCCCAAAAGGGATTTTTCTTTATCTACCTTGCCTTGTTTATTGCTCCAAAAATAAGGCAGGAATATCTATGTGGCAGATAAGAACTTGTGTATTGCAACAATATATCATCATATGGTTTATTATCAAAATGCTTTCACAAAGAGTTTCTACTCATTGCCCACATGAAAATAGCTAACACCTAGGGAGTGTGAAACTCTTGCTAGTTTCTAGACTAAGTACATGGATTGTTTCATTGAATTCTCGTCAAAGCCCTGTAAAATTAGTACTTTTATTAACCTGATTTTATAAATAAGAAAACAAATCTTAGGACATTAAAGATTAAATAGCAGAAAGAGAGCTGAGCCAGGATTCCACATCAGGTGATTAGAAATGTCCCTGATTGTAACCCTCACCCAGTGCTGCTGACTATAGAGGAAACTTTTATTCTACACAAGTTCTTTCCAGTTGATGGTCATTTCTACATACTTTCCAAGAAGGACACTGTGCACTTGATAAAAAAAAAATTCTTTAGTTTAAATAAAAAAGGTTAAAATCAGCTAAAAGAATTTAGATAATTTAGGTTTGGCTCAAATCATTTAGATTTTGCAGATCTTGAAATTCAGGACTGAACCACCCAGGACAGGACAGCTCTCCTCTGTGCAAGTCGCAGGACTGACTTATGTCAGCTTCCTTCTTTCTCTTCCGGCTGTTCCACAGCTCAGACTTGGGTCAGTGTGGTGTGGGTCCTGACTCTTCTCCCTCAGGAGTCCCTCCACCTTGGCACTGCTGTCCACCCAATGCACACAGAGGTGACAATCTTCTTTCAAAAGCAATATTGCTAACAACTTGATGTGGGCCGTCTTCCATCTGCTCTCCAGCCTTACTTTCTGCTTATAGCCATGACTTCTATCTGCTAGATAAGACTCTGACCAAGTCACTTTCACTCAGGCCCAATGTCAACATCCTGGAGTGGAAGGGAAACGGCACATCACGGGTTTCCCAGATAATGACCTTTAAGCACCTCTGCAGATTTTTCAATCCTTCATGGTCTGTGACTCTCCCTTAGTGACATGACAATGGAGTGTCTCTTGCCCTTGCCTTTGCTCTATAGATGTCACCCTTTCCTAAGCAGATCTCTAGTCATCCCTGAGCACTGAGTCACCATGTCAGAGGGGATGACAAGGCCATAGACTTCTTATGGTCCCACTCAAAGGATGGCAACTTTTCTTTTTCTTTTTTTGCAAAGGGCCAGATGGTATATTGGTTTTACGGGATATTAATTCTCAGTTGGCTGCTTAACTTTGCCAGTAGCGTGAAAGCAGCCATGGACGTTATAAATAAACAATACTAAAGTCTATACTTCATTATGCTACATTGTGCCTGCAGTATATAGAATAATATTTATTTTATTAATTAAAAGTATGTTTTTATCACTTCATTCATGGTCCTTATGAGGTAGTAAGATTAGGGCAGGTTTAGCTTTTCGTTTTGGTTATAAATATTCTCTTAAAAATAACACACATTACTTTTGTAACAAAAATATAGAAAATTTAAAAGTGGATTTAAAATAACAGGAGTGTACCTGATTATTGTATTATTCTTGGTATTACTGCGCCCTTTTCTCTTAATAGAACTGACACCACCACACACTCACTCGCACACACACACACACACACACGCAATCAACTCATTTTCTCATGTGAATTGACTCTGATTCCAGTTGTAGGGTAGGCCTGGTTATCCAAGAATAATCCTATTCTCTGATTGGACATCTTTCCCAATTTGAACCAATGAGAAATGGTCATGTGATCCAATGTGGACCAATTTGCACCAGTGAGAGGATTCATGGGAAAGTCCTTCATTGCTCTTAAGCCAGAGCTTCCTGTGGGACCCCACCCTCTCCAATGAATGAAGAAATGGTGGGACCTCAGGAGCCACTTTGTACCACGAGGGGACCTGTCCTAGGATGAAGCTGCTCTGTTGAGACCCTGGTTTGGTCAACCCAGAACCCCACTGTAACTACAATTCCAGACATAAGAGCCAGTGAATGCCCTTATTATCTAAACCCATTTAAGTTGGTTTTCTGTCACTTTTTGCCAAAAGCAGAATTATCTGAAGAATCCAGTCTAGAACAATGGTTTTTCTTTAATAACAATATCTTTGGCAAAAATGATTTTATAGTTAAAATAATTGTTTCAATTCTCCAGTTCATTTTGCAAAAATGCTTGCTATTAGTCTTAATATCAGACTTTTCAGATTTGGAACCTGGCAGGTGTACAATCTCTGTTTTTCCAAAGTACAAATTTACTGCTTCAATATAATCCTCTACCAAAGGAATATCAAATGTTGATAACAGCCAAAGTAATCGAGAAGGAGCCAACCCATCCTCCTGTCCAGTGAATGGAAGGATTAATAGTACTTCCATGCAAGTAAGTATTTTGTTACATTTCAGAACAAATCCAGCTGGTCTTTGATTTACTAACATCTTCTCACAGTGACGCAGATATTCTGAAAGACGACCCACTTTCTGGGTGTCCAGAGACTTCGGGAGACTAAAGCTGTATCTTGGATGGAATTCACCCAGATGTCTTGCCAGCTCACGCTGGGTTTAGGCTGCAGCTATTGTTCTTTTACATAACTTCTCGGGCTCTAAAGCTGCACTTACTTTCTGTTGCTAAAGAATCACCAAATTTTGCCTGGTCCGAATCAGGTATAAAAGAACTGAAGAAATGCTACTCTAGGTAATTACATATATTTTAAAATTTTGCTTTATTAAGATATAATCTACATGCAATAAAATTCAGCAATTTTAAGTGTACCCCTGAATGCATCTTGGCAAGTGTATAGACCCATGTAACCATGACCACGTTTATGATAGGGGACATTTCCATGACCTGTGGTAGTTCCCTTGTGTCTCTGAAATTGGTCCCTTCTACCAATTCTGGGTTACAGCAACTCCTGATCTGCACTCTGTCATGACAGTTTTACTTATTCTAGAATTTCATTGCTATAAAACCATACAACATTCTGTCTTCTGTGTCTCTCTTGGAACTCTATTTTGTTATACCTTGACAGCATCCAAATGGGGCACATTGCCTTCTATTTGCAGCAAAAGGAGCAGGGCACAGCTCTGAGTAGTATTTGTCTGTGTGGAGGCCTGTTGCCTAGCAATGCCACTCATCACGAAAGGTATTGCCCAAGGTTCAACTACAGAGGTTGGTTCCCCTACGCGCTTCACCGGGTTGGAGTGCCATCTGCTTATCCTGACTCTTCCATTGTCTTTTTATTCCGCCAAGATTTTGTTTTACACCAACAATGATGAGTGCTCTATGTTGAAAGTAATTTATTCCTCTTCTCTGATTAATTTAGCTCTCTTCATAATTCTTCCTGGTGTCTTTCTGAGAGATTTCTTCAAGTTGACATTTTAATTTACATTGCCAAGGAAGAGAAAGGCATTACAAATAATTGTCTGTTACAAAGAGATTGTTGAGAGCTCTCCCAATAGAGAACTCGTTTAGGTTAAAAAAAAAAAAAAAAAAGAAAAAGAAAAACCAGCTGGGTTGGGGCAGAGCTGTAGTATTTGGCTCACAATTTTTTTTAACCAGCATATTATTTGAACTGCATGAGCTTCGGCACCCCCCACCCCCCATACCATGAAATATTAATACTCCATCAGGTATTTTGAAGATTCAATTAGATAATATACATGCATATACACACCCCTGGCACACAGTAAGTGCTCAATAACAGGTGTCAATCTAATATTTTTTTCTTCAGGAGCCATTTTGTTGTTATTATAATTAATATTCTTTATGCCATTTGGAAGATATTTATTTCCAGGTGATGCTTTTTTGCAGAGGGCTGGAACACACATGCTGTGGACAATCATCTGGCATGATTCCCTTTGTAAGGAAAAGATGCTTTTTTTAAAAAAAAAAAAGATGAATTTCTGTTTATTTTCAAGTATCTTAAATTCTTAAATATGTCACCTTGATTTGGCAACATCTATCTCCCAGGCTGAAGGCAACGTAATTGTTCACTAATATACACACAAGCAAGTAATACCCAGAGCCCTTGTAACCTGTCAGTCGCACCCCGGTGCTTGCTCCTAAGCGTGCCCAACCCAGACCTTGACACGGGATCTGCATTTTGACTCCACCCCCAGGGGACTGAGAAGCAGGAGTCAAAGAACAAGTCCCAGCTCCTCTGTGATGCCTGGGGCTCAGTTCTTCCCTGGGTTGGGAAGAGATGCCAGCCCCAGGGCTTCGGGGGAAGAACAGCTCTGCACACGGTCTGCCGTGGCTGGGTGGGGACAGTGCTAGGTGGCTATGCTTCTAGCTTTGCAGTTTCATCTGATGGTCCTCAGCAAATGATTTCCACAGGCTGCCTCATCGCACAAGGGACGAGGAGGCCATGAGAAGGGTCTAACGTGGTGATTTATTCAGTGACTCTGTTATCACAAGTTCCTACAGGCGCTTAAACTTCTGGAAACTTCTCACTGTGTAGAAGTCTGTGTAAATAAAATATTATTTGAGGACATTGGGCTCACCAACTTGGAGCACCAGGAACTACCCTCTGAGATGGAGTCCCAGGAACAGGAGGGTGGGGTGGGACTGGGAGGTTGCAGGTGACTGCTGAGTTGTCCCCATGGCCTTCCAAACACTGCCTGGCACAGGACCCCACTGGTCAGACCAAGCCAGCCCCAGAGGGGCCAGGAGGAGTACCTAACGTTACACAGCTCTAGCCACCTTCTGGGTGGAAGTGGCCCCACCGGGTATATCCATAAATGAGGACTTTCGAATTTCCTGCAGGGCTTTGCGACTGTTGGAAAACCTCATTATACTTTAAAACAAGAGTAAATAAAATATTTATCATGCAAGAGCTCATAAGGAAATACTGTATAAAAATTAACATGAATGTTCAATGCTTATTAAAGCAATTAAAAATATATTCAAGTCCCCGGGACCAACATAGCCCAATCAGAATAAAATGTGAGCCACATAAGTTAAAGTTTTCTAGGGTTGGTGTTAAGTAAGGTAAAAAGAAAGAGGCAAGTCAATTTTAATGATGTCTCATTTAATCTAGTCTATCCAAATATCATTTCCATATATCATTCGTATGAAATTATTCACAAGGTGTCTTATATTCTGATTCAGGTGACGTCTTTGCAAGCCATTGTGCAGTCAGTCTACTCCACGGTCCTCTCAGTTCAGTCTGGCCACGTGTCAGACAGCACTGCCCCTCAGGACAGGCTACTGCACTTCCCAGGGCAGGTCCAGACAACCAGGGCCCAGGGGGTCCTCCGCCGAGATCTTTCACTCCCGGAGTTGTGGCTGGCCCGGAGGAGTCCCTCCCTGGCTCAGCAGGGCTAGGCATGCTGCCCAGCACAGCACAACCGCCAAAGAGCCTCCACCTAAGAGCGCCCATTAGGGACCCAAGCGCAGCCCCAGTGTCAGCAAATGGGCCGCAGCTGAGGGTCATGTGTTGAAACATTTCTTCATTTCTTAAAAACAAAACTGAGAGAATTTTTAGTTTTTTGCAAGGGAGGATGTTTAAGAGGAGGAGAGAGGAGGCAAGAAGAGAGTCACTCTGAGTCTAACACTCCAACCCTGGAGCCTGAGCATTTGGGAGGAAACACCAAAACCTGATGTTAGTGGACTGACTTAGAAGCTCTATTGAACTCTCCAGTAGCTCCGATAGATGACCACTATCATGATGGAGACAGAAGAATGCTCAGTCAACTTTAAAATCGCCCAGTGTCGCGTCTTCAACTCCAGCAGCACATATGGACACACACAATTTTCAGTTCACGACTAGGCACATGGAGTGAGGGCAACACCTGGTAGGCCAAGGGTTCTTTCTGAAGACGAGAAAAGGCTAGTGTGAGTGACTTCAACCCAATCATCTGATACGTCAGTCACCACCACACACTGGTCCCTCACATTCTGACCAGCCTGCTTCCTGGCCTCCTGAGGCTGTGTGAGAACACGGCCGTCAACACCTGATCCGCGGCAGGTGAACCCAGCGGAGAGCCTCCTGCTCACAGCTCCTGAGTCTGCTCCAGCCACTTGGGTGCCAGGAGGATTCTAGTGTAGCTGGTCCCATTGGACGCCTGGCAGGGTCCTCTGCCTGTTCCTGGGATGCAGCAGTTTCCACCCCGGCCAGGGACAGGCAGGGTGAGTGACAGCAGGCACTGGTCACACAATGCCCAGGCAATGGTGATGGGTGCCAGTCCAGTGCAGTATTCTCAGACAGTGAGCAGGTGGGGCCTGCTGCCTGCTCTACTCCAGCCACCATGCTCCTTCCTACAGCACCTACAGCCTCTCAGCCGCCCAGCAGTGGGAGTCTTGCATGGTGCCTGGGTGCCCACCTGTGTGGCTGCCAGGCATCTCTTCCAGCAGGGTGGCTTGGGTGTTTTGTCTCCCTCTGGGCTCTGAGCTGGCCCCTGCCTTCTGGCCCTGGTGCCCTTCAATTGCTTCCATTTCCACTTGCTCCAGTGAGCTCTGATCCTTTGGGCGCTGTCCTTCTTCTGTCCTCAGTGTGTCTGGACACAGTGGTTTCTCTGACCGGAAAAGGGTCTTTGCAAATGTCTCCATAGGCACTGTCAATACTGCATTTGCATTTTGGTCAACTTATTTTTTAGCAGGCAGGAAAGGGCAATCTTCTCCTTCACAGTAAGAATATGAACTAGAAAGCATGTACCTTCCCAAGTCCGTGTCTCTGTTGAACCCTGTATTCTCAGTCATCTTTTGTTTTTTTCTTTGAAAGGGGATCTGGGGTAGTCATTAGTATGGATTGCTAAAGACTTTTGACTCTTTCCTTTTCCACCCTGTCAAATGGTGAGGTGAGGTTGCTCTTCAGGGTCTCTTGCAGTTGGGTGGGGCCACCTCTGCCAGACTCATGAAGATTTAATTGACGAAGCAAGAACTGCTAAAATCCATCCTTTCCTGCAAAGGTCCAGTGGGGGCTGTGAGAAGAGCCTGGTCTACAGATGGTGAAGAAGCCCCTGTGAACCTGCGTGGCGTGCCCAAGGATCCAAGCTTCACTGTATTCACTGCACACCTAACTGAGCCCATCCTGAGAAGAGTCTGGGGACTCCTCAAGTAGGGAGAAAATAACCCTTAAAGTCCACATCTTCCTCTCGATAGGAATTTATTATGCTAAGAGCTAAATTTCTATTTTGAAGTAAACGAAGACCAGTTGATTTAAATTTTTCACAATTGAGATATTTTTAGGATTTTGTGGGTTTTTTTTTTGTTATGATTAGTGTCCTTGTCATAAAACCACATCATTAAAACTCCTAAGAAAATGCGAACTACTGCATTTCTACTGTATTTTCAATTAATAGGCACTAATCAGCTTATCACAGAATAAAGCCATAAAAGTGTGTTGGTGAAGCAGAAAGAACCTGGGCACATCTGCCACCCCACTGAAGACGGTCAGCTCCAAGTTGTGCCTCTGCCTGGTCACGAAAAAGTCAAAAAATTAAACTCCAGCCCCTGAGTAGATCTAATAAAAGAATTTGGAGAAAATCTCACAGTCTCTTTTAACATTTATGAAATGGACTTATGCACAGCATCCCTTTTGAGGGGTACACAGGGTGGGCATTATTCATTTCTTAAAAGTAGTAATTTGAAAAGAAATACTTGGGTGTCTGGGTAGCAGATCACATTCCTGTTGCCTTTGTGGGATGGCTGTTCAGGCTCTGGAAAGGACTTCTGCATCATTGGAGGAAGGAATAGTTAGAGGACAAAGTTCAGAATGAGGAAGTGTGCTTAGAGAATGAGAAGTCTGGGAGGCCTTTCCTAACACAAACATAGTTACCTATCAAGACCAAGTGGGTCTGTGTGGACTCGAGGTCTGGATGCTGTGGCATCTATTTCTGCAGCTGTGCACAGCTTCACACGAGAGCGCCATTCCCCATGAAAGCCACAAATATCTGCAGCTCAGAAGCAGGCGTTTAAGGCCCTGATTATTGGAATCCTAGAAGTCACAGGCAGGGTTTGGTTGGTGAACTCATTCAGACTCAGAAATGGTGACCTGGCAAAAGATGCTGCTGCTTATTAGCTGACGCTTGGAAACTCGCTCCAAGAGAGGCTCAGGTGACTGCTCTGTGCAGAGGGGCATGGTGAACTCCACTTACAGCCGAGGACAAACAAAACAATAAGCAAAACAACCTCACATGGAATCACTCAGAGGGCATCTCGAGATCTCCTCCATTTTCAGTGTTTCCACATTGGACAGATATCCAAAAGTCTCCTTCCATGTGTGACTCAGAAAGACGTAGTTTCAACTGGGAACACTTTCCAAAGAAAGTCTGGCTTAGTTGAAGAGTTGGAGATCAGTTTCCATCCTCCTCAATGCATATTTTCATTTTCCAGTGAATTGTGGAGCTCATGAGCAACTTCCTTTCCTAACGGCTCTTGACTTGCAGAATCTTTTCTGCACAGGGTGATTTATTGTTCACCAGCATGTTTTTTTTTTTTTTTTTTTTTTTTTTTTTTTGCTATTTAAGCAGAATGTCCTTTAGAGAAAGATGAGATGCTTTTATGTGCAAGCCATGCGCAGGTGGCACACACCACCCCTGGAACTCCAAATCTGAACCTTGTTGGGTGTGTGCCGTCCTGACACTAAGTTCTGGACCACAGTGACATGCACTAATGTTACGCTGTGCTCACTACTGACTCTGACTTTGAGCTGTGACCTGATTTACTGTATTCCAACAAATATATAGATTAGATTTCTTAATTAACAGCTGTGCTGACCTAGATTTCAATTCAAATGTCTTTCTATTTATACATGAAATAACCATTATTAAAATAGAGAAAGATTTAATCTTTTCTTCAACTTCAAAGGAATGGGAAAATTTACATTTAGTTCTGTTTAAACATATCTATAAACTGCAAGAAAGTATAGCTAAAGAACTATTGTGAGTAGCGAGAGACCGAAAACAGATCAAAAGGAGGGGGGAAATAAAGATAAAAGCAATCACAGAGAATGGGCGAAAAGATAAAGACTTCTGGATGCACATGGAGAGACATTTTTGAAAGTGAACATTATACCAAGCTTATTTAAAAAATAGATGCATTTACTGGACAGATGGGTTAGCAAATGAAGCTAAATTACTGTGTGGTATGTGTCTCAATGTTCTTTGATTTCTGGGACAATGTTGGTTACATTAAGATGGATTTTCTAGACACATGGTGACAAAATAATGTGATTCAGCTTTTAATGTAAAAAACATTTTCACTGCAATGATTAATAATTAGCTTGCTGTACTTGAGAGGCTGGTTCTCTTTAGACAATCAAGAATACAACCTCACTTTCAGAGGTGTGGAAAGAAAGGCTATCAGCAACCCTACCTGAAGTTGCACTCAGTTGACATCAAAAAGTCTGTCCCCTGCTAATTCTAGAGCAGCCAGAAGAAACAGAGTGTGTAAACTGTCGGAACTGGGGAGCCATCACTCCGTCTCCCCTGAGCTCGGTCAAGGCCAGGTCTCGGAGAGCTGTGTGGAAACGGAGAGCTGCACACACTAATCAAAACACATTAGAAGGAGGTGCTTCATCTCCATTCAGTCAATCGTGCTGAGTACTCATTCGACAGGCTTTTCCCAGGCTCCTTCCGAATCTCAACGGAGGGGCGCTGGCTCTGAAATGTCAGCAGGAAAGAGACCAAAGATCTGCCCTCGCGAGAGAGGGAGCGACTGTGAACCACATCACTCCTCTCTTCCTACGTAGCTGGAGAACTTGTCCTTGAGGTCAGCGAAGGATCGGAATATAGTGACCTTGAGTTGAAGGGGTTCGAGAAGTTGTCCCAAGCTCTCTGTTGGTCAAGACTTGAAGAGAGCCCTCAGGTTTCCACCACAGCAGGTTATACCTGGAGCTCTGAGACCAACTGCCACGGGGTTCAAGGGATGAGACCAACCTCATTGGCGTCTTCAGAGCAGCGACTCCTGTCCTTTTTGAGTATGAGCACTTCTGGTTCATGTTAAAATATGGAAAGGTTGACCACACAATAGGAATAGTGCTTTTAGTTTCTGTTCATTGAAACCACATAATGGCACAGATTTCCTAAGATTCACCACATAATGGCTCAGATTTCCTAAGATTCACCCTACAATGCAGTAGTGATACTGCATTGGCTTTATCCAAGACATATTAATTCATTCTGCAGACAAGGCTTGATTGTAAATGGTTTGGGGAATTTTGCAATAACTCCATGGTCCCTAAGGATCTGAGGCCACTGGGACAGACAAGCCATGTGATTCTTCCATCAACTCTGGAGCTGAGATTATAGCTGCCAGGAGACAGGAGTGTGGGAACAGGAAGCTGCAATCTGCCGGCCCAGGGCTCCCTCTCTGGTCACCCTCCATGCTCATCACAGGGGAAGGGGATGATGTTTTTCAGTTACATGAGAGGTGGTCTAGCAGAAAAAGTGCCCATCATCCGGGTCACTTTCCCTAACATTTCCTATGTTCTGCAACCAACATATGGGCCTCTATTCTTTAGGGCTTCCTTTATTCAAATCTTCCATCGGAGATGCATAAGGAATATGGAGAGGGAAGGCTTCTTCTCCATCAGTTTCCCTTTCTGTATGTTAAACTATGTTTTCTTCTCTCCAACAGCAAACAGCACAGGTCTACATTATTTGCTTCAAACTGAGAGGTCCAGCCATCTAGTCCTGTTGGTATGAGTAGCTAGGACCATCCTCAGCTCCCACATGAAGATACGCTCCCACGCCAAACAATCCAGATGTTCTTCCCTCAGCCATATGGTTGAGAGAGCTTGATTTTAATTCTTTTTAGGGAAGAAAGGATTTATCCCATGAATACGGAGCCCAGATGCTTTGTTTACTATCTTCCTGATGGGATCTGCAGAGATCACATCTCGATGTGCTTTCTCCTGTACTGTGTAAAGAAACTTCCTCATGTTTTATCTTCTCAGAAGGGGCACATCTGTGCATCCAGCATGCAGTCTAGCTCAGGGGAATTTAAATGGGCTTCACCTGCTCCGTGGGCCATGGATCTTGAGATGATTTCATAAAGAAAGGCAATTATTCTGATGGGTCAAAAAAAAGCAAGCAGTGCCGTCATGGTAATAGCAGCTCTGGATTCTGAACGATGCTGGGCCTCCTGCCGGGGCACGGCTGGGCAGAGTTGTGTGGGGCTTGTGCTAGTTGTTATTGCCTCCACTGGGGAAGACATCCACAGAAAGTGCATTTTCTCATTTACTCATCGTAGGGAATTTAGATTGCAGAAACTCGTTTTGCCCAAAACCACAAGAACAGGCCAAATGGCACAGAAACAGAACACCTGAAAAAGCTGACCGTCTTTCTCTGTCTCATAGCTGGAGCATGAAGATACAAAGAAGGGATCAGAGGGCTGTTCCCTTGGCAAACACTCAGAACAGAAAAAGAAATAGCAAACTTGAACTTGTTCCTCTATTCTATTAGACAGAAACCCAGAGTTCAAATAATTGATTTAGGCACTTTCACCATCCCCACAAAAGACAGCATCCAACATCAATCAGCCACAAGACCGTGAGGCTGATTGATTTGGTTTTATATTTTAATTTGTGTCATTACCACCAGGGCTTGGGCTAGGCTAGAAGAAGGATGCTTCTCTGCACACGGAGGGTTGTTGGGGTTGGAAAGGACTCTTGTTCCTCAAGGGCAAGAGGAAGGTCAATTATTGAGAAGGGAATAGGGAAGACCACTGATTGCATAGCTCGTGGCTCTAACTGTCACTGCACAGAGCGTGGACTCCTCTCCCATCTCAGAACCTGTGTGGTCCTGCCTGTGAGGTTTTCTTGATGCTCAATAGCAGGAAGAGCAGGGAGAACAGAGGAAGCAGGAAGAGAGGGCTCTGGCTCTGACCCCCACTGAGCCATGGGCTAGATCCCCAAGCACAGAGGCCCACTGCGGGGAGGGTAGGATCCGGTCTTCCTGGTTGGCACTATTGCCAAGGGCCTGGGGACTTTTCTGGAGAATAAGCTCTGGGCAGCAGCAGTCTCTAGAAAAGGTATGAATTGTCATCAAGAGCATGCCAGCATCTTGCTCCAGGACACCAGATGAGTAAGGAAAGCAACCAGATCCCGCCTTCTGAGGAGGGACCAGGCAGGAATTCAGCAGGGCCTTAGCCCAGTCTCGCAGCTTAGGGTTCTGGACCAGATAAAGAATGAGAGTAGGAGAGCAGAAGTGAGGCCATGACCCAGAGGCCGAGGAAGGTGGAGGAAGCCTGGCAGGCACATAGGCTCGGCAGCTTGCACCAGATGCTGGGAATGGTTTAGCAAATTCATTCCAGGTCCCGTCCCCAATCCAGCCAGGAATCCCAGCGTCTTCTTGGAGCTCAGAACTTGGGGAAGACTGAGAAGGGGGCTGTGAAGTCTGCACGTGTGAATCTTGGGTACCTTCCTCTGAGCATAGCTGGGAAGGCGAGCGCTATTGGGTGGCCAACTCCACCCACTGCCTGATTCTTGCTCAGGGTGGGCTCGGAAACGTCCCAGTTTCAGGAACAGCCCCTGTCCTGGGCAAGCCAGGACTGGTGGTCCCCCTGTGGACCCCACCTGAATTGTCCCGGGTTCTGTTAAAACACTGCCTCTTCAGGCTGCGTCACCAGACACCAAGATTGGCAGATTCGAGGGTGCACATGAAGTTTCTAGAACTCTAATACTCAGTTTCCCTTTTGTAGAGAATACTGGGAGGAGTACAGCTCAAGCTTTAACTTGTATGAAAAAGAAATGGCGAGCTTTTGACAAAGGTATGACCCACTTATTGCAAGAGGGAAGATGCGTGAGAGTGAGTGACAGAGGGGGCCCCATCTGCCCACAGTTCCTTGTTCAAAATGCTGCTTTTTGGCAGGCATCTTGAGTTAGCCTCGCCTGCTCCCAGACTATCCTCTCATTCTTTATGGCACATGTCATTTGCATTTCCAATTCAATTAAAGCCACATGATGCTCTGGGCCCCTTCCCCCCAGCATTTGTACGGCTGAACGAGAGCCCAGTGATCTGGAAGCTGTGAGGGGGAATTTCCTTCTGTGAGAGAAACCTCTTAATTACTAAGCTTGGGAAAGGAAGTCAGGCTCCTTGATATACTCTAGATATTCTAGTTTATCAATACTATTCTTTTTTAACTATTTCATTGTAGCATAGTCTGTTTTCCCATTTATTCAAAATTAGTCTTATTTTTAAAAGTTATGGTCTTAGAAACTAAAAAAATGCATTTAGATATAGTCCATTCATAGAGCCCAGGCCATTTCCAAAAATAATAAAAAAAAATACTATTAAATTAATTCTTGGCTACAAAGGTTCATTTTGAGTTGGGTATATCAAGTGTCCTGACATTCTCAGCATTCAAAAATATTCTAAATTCAATCGAGTATGATGGTATGCATAGGGACTGAGTCATTTTAGGGATAAGGACTTTGTTGTAGAATTGGCACCATTGTCTCTGTGAAGTGGAAGCATGCAGATTTAGTTCTGAATGTTTCCAGGGACTGCCTTTCCAGTATTCTTTAATATTTTTGAGGGTCTTATATTCTTATTTTTGACACAGGTCTGGCCTGGAGACACCTCAGGCCTACCCTGGGCCTAACTCACGTTCTCTGAATCCTGTGAGATGCATCCCAGGCAGACGGTTTTCCAATCTCAAATCTGAGTTAACAATTAAACACAACAGTCAACAAGGCACAGTAGCTGGACTGGAATACCTCACAGCCCCATGAGCTCCATGAAAGTCAGACTCATGATGTAATGCCTGCTTTCAAAGAACTAAAAATTACACTTATAAAATGTCCCTCTGTATGCAAGTTTTCAAGTTTGCTTTATTTTTTGCAAGGCTGGGAATGAAACCCAGGTCCAGAACATGCAGGGCAAGTGCTCTACTCCTGAGCTATAGCCCCATCCCTGAAAATCCCTCTTTGAAAGGAAGTGTCAGAAGCAGATATTCCCAAAGCTGGAAAGTCCCTTTCTGCAGCAATGACAGTATTTATGTGACAATTCACTAAAATACAGAAAAAAGAGTAGCTATCAAGGGTTAGAAATCTCTCTGCTAACTGAGGCAATCTAAAAATCAGCCTAGTACTTTCTGAGGAGGTTTTAACCTTTCATATTTTGGAAATGTATCAAAGGTGGGGTCATTTATACTAATAATGGGCTCATAGGAGTGGGTCAGAAAGCTCAAAAATCCATTCCTGATATCCCCTAAACATCCTCCCATGGGAAACACCTCTGAGCATTTCCATGATTGAGCATGTATTGACAAAACAACTGGAATTCCATTTTAATAAACTCTAGATCAGCCATGACCAACGAACTGCACAAAACAAGGAAGTTTTATGATCAAAACTTATGAGCTCATTGATGCGGCATCGTGTTTAACCCATATGGACCTATGCAGTCCTGTGGTGTCAGAGGCTCATTGTTAGCTAGAGTTGTCGCCTAATATTCTCTATGAGCATCTCTTACACAGTGAGGGGTATGATGGGGGGTGGGAGTCTAATAGAGGGATTTTTAGGATAAAGGTCTTTAAAATATTTGAACAACAACATCAAAAATAAAACCAGAAATGCTGCCAAAGTTACTACCTATGGGTTTGCACAGCCCAGTTCAGCACAGGGCCCTGGCTGTCCGACCTGTGTAACCATCAGTGTCTATTGATAAATCAAGCTGAGTAAGAACCATCAGTCTTACCAGTATAAAATGTGAGCTTATAGCTCAAATTGGGGGGTGGGCTGGGAGACTCCTGATACACAGGTTTGGGGAATCTTTGATGGAGCAACTCTTCCAATTCTGTCAACAGCCTCTGGGGCCACTAGGTGAGCCTGGGACTATTCTCCTCATGGTGATGACTGAAGTGCAGAGACGAGGCTCAGCCACATAAGCACACACAAACCTTGACTGCATGGCATCTGGTCTTCTACCACCAGCCAAAGCACACTGCATGGCCAATGTCAGAGGGCAGGAAGGCTATCCCACCTACCAGGAGGTCACAGCAATCTACACCGTCACAACCAACATCAGTGGAACCCAGAAGTATTTTCATCCCATGGGAATATTGACAGACAGACATCTAATCTACCTCAATCCCAAGCCCTCTGGATAACCAAGCATATGATGACTCAGACTCTGACAACAGAATCAGCACTATTAAGATCAACCACATTTGCACGCACAGGTACCCCCAATCTCTGCAGCACATCAGGACACCTTTACCATGCTCTAGGTCACTGAGAAACAGGCATGTTCCATATGGCAATGACCTGCAGCTGCTGCACCTCCGTGTCAGGATGTGGCTTGCTCATCTTGAGACCCAGGCTAAGGAACGGCACCAATCTGGGGGATGCTGTTCTCGTGGCAACCTTTGTCCTGAATTGGGCAAAGCCCAATCAAGTAAGGTAGCCAAGTCTGGCACCAGGTGGGAAATGTATTACTTAGGGAGAGGCATCGCATAATCCTCTTACAGAGAGGGTTTGAACAATTTGGAACATTAATACAATGTCCCACAGATAACATCACAACGTGATAAGAAAAGATTACTAAGAATTTAGTAATTCTAAATCAACTTACAGCATGACCAAGTCTATTATTATCAAAAAAAGTCTAGATACTCAAATACTCACTCATTCCTTCTCTATCCACGAGCCTTCAATGCCTGGGGAGCAGCCATATCCTCAGATAAGGGTTGTTGTCAACACCCATGCACACATCATTCACCTATGCTGAGAACTATTACATGTCTATCATGGAAGAGTGGAAAGCTGAACTGAGTCATTACTGACCAGATGGAGGGCAAGACACAGCATGCTACAAGTGAGAGGTAGAAAATGATTTAAAGTTGATACCAAAGGAAAATCCCATAGTTACCAGAACTTCTGAGCAAAAGAGGTGTGGCTGGGGCAAAGGCAATTGTCTTCATCAGTGTGCTCTGTGGGTCTAGGGGACAGCTGCGGCTGCTTCTGACCACATTGCCAGACCCTGTGGACCTGTGCTGTGATTTTTGTAGATGAGCCAATAACTTGATTTTTATTTTTAAATATGCATAAAATTATAGTGTGCAAGTATTCAAAGGCTGAGAACCATTGTTCTTGCTAAGCTAATCCTTATTCTGCATTGGGTAACTACCCACTGTTTAAAATCCTGTGCACCCTTTGATTTTCTCTAATTTCTACAAAACTTCTCCTAGTCTCAAACCACTTGCCTGCTTGCCATAAGTTTTGATTTCTGGACTTCTCTTCTCAGGGGATAATTGTTACAGCGTTGGTATATTCAGAGAGCCGAGGTTATTCACAGAGCAACCCATCCACAGAGTAATCCACCTGGCTGAATGTGGGAATCAAACCCAGGGTACCTATGTCATCCATGTCTTCCATTACCAAAGTCTTGGAGATTGGTGAAATTTAGGTTATCATCTGGAAATGAGCGCATCCTTGGATAGTTGTAAGCTAGGTCCTCAGGATCCCCTAAATCTATCAGTAGTCCTGGTGCCAGTAACAGAACCAGCTGGACTTGGCAGGCGGCTGAGGCACTTTTAAGGACCAGAGAGTGTAGAGATGCCAAATATCCTCAGGCTGCTTTGAATCCTATGGATTCTTTCAAATCCATTCCAATGGCTTCCATTCTCCATGATGAGCATCCTAAATGAGGTGGGGATTGGAGAGATCTGAAAAGATGGGGCAGTTTACACAATGGTAACTTCTAAGAGTCAGGATTTACTGAGAAGAGGCTCTGGAATATAGAGAGGGCTGGGCAATTCATCCCTGGGCCTGAGTGACCCTGAGATCATAGCCTGAGCGCAAGATGCAGCCCAGTGCTGAACTGCGCACAAGCATAAGATTTTAAGGCAATTCTAACATTGACACAGACAATATTTGTTTGAGTCACTGAAATATGAGTAATTGATACAGGTCATGCTTATTACTGCACAAAAACTATGAGAGGGTCTTGCTTTGGTTTTGGTGTTGGAGTTCAAGTAAAATGCCAGTGTGCTGCCACTATTCTGAGTTATTGTAAAGGTATTTTGCACATTATTATACTTTGGGGGAACATACAGCACTTAGAGAACTACAGTCAGGCCTCTGAAGTGGCTGAATTCAGTTATTAGCACAGTGTTTCACAGTGAAAATGCCAAATCCTTCCGTTTTTGAAGACAACACATTGCTTTTCTGTTTATGTTGTGCAATTAGAAAGCTTAGAAATGGATAGCTTCTATTTGGAGACACTTGACTTTAAAAAGCAAAGCACCCTTGAAGAAATAGGTAGTTGTTAGAGAAAAACTAGGACTTAGAAGATGGGCCTGGAGAATCCCATGGTACTGAGAGTAGAAACTGTTCAGAAAGTACCAGAGAGGTGGAAGGGCTCAGGAGCCCACACAAATAAGCTTAGCCTGCCCAAAGATGGGCACCACCAAAATAACAGCAAAGGGTTGAAACATATATAATATGTTTAAATCCAGGAGTTTATAATGCGGCATAGGAAAAACCACACAATTCACTGAACACCTTTGAATGTAGGTGACCAATTTATTTTTTTGAAAAGTAAGAAGAATTACTTACACATGTGTCCTTGCCTTTATGGATGAACTGTCTCAGGTAACCAAAAACTGATAAGAAAATTCGGTCTTTATATAAGTATTCCAGAAATGCATGAAGAAATCCTGACAAAACGGGAATACTATCATCCTGCAACCACTGGTGAGCTCGTCCATCCAGGCAGTGATCGGCAATGGCAGTGACATCCCCAAAGAGACTTGCAAGACATGAAGTATCTCTAACAAAACTGCGCTGAGCCCTTAGAACAAGACTAGCCAGAAATATCCAACCTCAACTGATTAAACCCTAGCTCTCGCCACCAAGTTACAGGGGAAGACAGGAACATGCTACATCCTAAGGGATGTAATCAACAAACTGTAGCCTGCGGAAACTTCTATAGAAATCCAACCCCCACCCCCGCCCCTGATTCTTCATGTTCAAATCACTCAGAACCGAAAAAAGAGCAGGAACCTATGGATTAAAGAAACTGGAAGAGGTATTCCAACCACCTTAATATATCAACTTCATGAGGAGCCCAAGGCACCAAGGAATCTGTAAAACATTTCAAGACCATCAGGGAATGGCGACACTGCAGTATTTGATATTACGGGTGATTTACTCTTGGAACAATGGCACTGGGGTTATCTTTGTATTTTATATATCACTGCCCTCCTGATTTGCTCTCACCACAGCTGTCAGACCTCATAGCTGGATCACAGTTCTGATACTTGTACTGAAATCTGAAAGTCAAACTGAAATATTTTGCTGTTCATTCAGCAGTGTCCTGAGGATGGTGTCCATGGCCTCCCAGAATTAAGTAAGCATCCCGGGAAGGGATGGTAAAGCCAACAAAGACCCTTATCAGCACGTTTCTACTGAAACAAACTGAATACTATGAAGAAAGCAATGTCAGCAGCCTAATATTCTTCCGGTTTAAAATCAAGATTTACGTCTTCCCCAAATTCGTGCCTAGCATTCTTCTTATAATAATCCTTCTGTACTCTGCATTTACTTAGCCTTTGCAGCTAAAGCGAGGTGGCATATCTCTTTACATGCTCTTCTCCAATTACTCGAAGGTAGCCTCAGCCTTGTGTGTTATATCTCATATGCATTTCACATCTTCCCAAGGAAAAAGAATGAGCTTTTAATTTTCCCCCATTCCTTTCAGGGCAGGGATAAAGAGGAACCCAAAAAGTCTTTGCTAGAGAAAGGGAAGAATGGAGGAAGAAAAAAAAAAAAAGGTAGGAAGGAAGGGAAAATAAAGCTGAAATATCACATGATTGCTTGAGCTCTGGTTTGGACAAATACTATTCCCAAGACTAAATTTAAAAACAAAACATTCTCTAAATTGAATGTCAAGGAGAGATGTGCAATTTGTGCCATCAAGATGAGTCAGTGAATAGGATGAGGGCTACATTAAATAATGCATAATGATTCAAGTAGCTTGGTGCAACTATTAAAATAAGGACTTGCATGATCAATTAGCCTCATCAAAGAATGATTTAGTCATATTTTGAGAATACACATATAATTTTAAGAAGCAAAATTGAGTATATAAGGACAAATTAATTCACTATATTTGTTACTAGTAATAAATAAAATTACCTCTGAATAATTTGGTGAGAGATATTTCCCATTGCATTTAGCAATGTTCCTCAGGATTTTTAAGGCTTTGTCTCCTTCTTTCCGAGTGATCAGCCAGCGGGGAGATTCAGGGACCACCCTGGCAAAGAAGGAGGTTTTCTGAGTTACAAATTTCAAAATCTGAAAGTTTATGACTTCAGGTTTTCAATTAGAATGGGTCTTGCAATTAGGTACAAGTTGAGGCAATTCTCAGCTAATAATAAGCTATCTAAAACATAGAGATAATTTTGGCAAATGTATAATGAATGGAAAACACACTAACTTGATTAATGGATCACTGCTCATGAAAATCAGTATTGCATTGCTCTTAAAAATAGTCCATCACAGTATCTTTGATGCATATTTGAGAAGAACTTTGATTTAGTAAGTACTTAGAAAAGGTTAACAACTTGATTTATATAAGCTGATTTGTCCATATTTTAAAGTTAAATGAGAGGAATGATTAAAATATATTCATGCTAATAAGCATCAAGTGCATACACCTGTAGTTTCTTGATAATTTAATTTTCTGATGTTCTTAACATTTTCTATTCCTCAGAGAATTCCCAAGTAAGGCTAATTTGCTTAACAGAGCATACAGAGAAGCAAACTGATTTCACTGCATTTAATTTGCATGTTGAAATACTGGGCAGATGTAGCTGTTGCCTTATAGTTAAGATATTGCAAAACAAAGAAAATATATAATGCAAAACTCTATTTAGAACTTTCTGTTTTGGCATTTTATTATTTTTGGTGATAACTATGAGACAAATCTTTAATAAGTTATCTGTTTAAATTCTCAAGTTATTTAAAAATTCTCAAAGCCCAAGCCATTCTGAAGATGCTGTACAATTTCCCTGCTACTAGCATTTTTTGTGTTGGTCTGGATTCTACATTTCCTTGGAGTAAGTGTAAGCATGATAATGACCAAAACAACATTACCAGTAATAAAGGAGGAAGAGAAAGTTGGGCAGCGTAATGGCTAGCTGGATCCCTTGCCAATTGGGGATAAAGTAGGCAATTCCAGGGAGAATTATGATTCCAAGGGTGAAGAACATTTGAATCACTATTCCCACAATCCTCCTTTGTTTTGAACCTACTATTTCTGTCACTGAGGGAAAACAAACACAAGAGGTTAGGGAAGCTCAAGATCAGCTCCAAAATAAACAAGCAAAAAGACGTTACACCTGTTATACCCATCAGCACTGCCGGAGCGCTCCAGAACTCAAGGACCCGAGGCTTCCATGATTTCTGAAACGATGGAGATGCTCTTTCCAGGACCACATTTGCTTTCCTCTCCCTCTGTTCTCTGCCACCTTCCTCTTAATCACCCAGCCCAGAACCCTGCTGGGCATGGGGTGGGGGGACACAAAGAATATAGCATTCGCCTTTAGGAAAGCCCCAATTGTTTTCAAAAGTAAATGCTAATTATCAAAACATAAGTGTACTAAACTGGATAAATTTTACCACTGTATCTCTAAAAAATTTGCCTATTACAGTCCCTTAGGACAATCATTATGAACATGAATTCCATAAATAATTTTCTATTATAAATAAATAAATTTCTATTATTTATTTTCTATTATTTATTTCTATTATTAAGAGATAGTTTCTATTAAATGATAATATTTCTCTCCCCAGTGTTGGACTTTTCATTTCTGTGATATTTCCCTAAATTTTTTTGGTAGACTCCCGCCCTCCTCTGCCCCTTCCCACTCTGGGTCTCTTCTATTCATCATCCTGAGGCAAGTTTCCCTAAGACTACAGCTTTGAACATTCACAAAGGCCTGGGTCTATTTCAAAATGTCTCAGATTTCAAAGTTAACCTTTCTGCTTCCGCCAGTGACTGATCCCTCTAGCACTCTCTCTTTTTTCCACCTATAACATCTTCAAAAGGTCTCCAGAGTGGGCACTGCCTGGGTAACAGGTAGCAGTCACCCGAGAGGAAGCCCAAATCTGCAGGGACAATCTAAGAGGAACGTTCTCATCTCCTGGGGCACACATCCACTGTGACTTGAAGTAAGTGGCTGGTCCTGGAGTAGGAGGGGAGTCAGAGGCCATCGAGGACTCTTCCAAGTAATGTGGCAGAGTCAGACCTTCTCTCACGCCCAGAAGGTCTGACTTTCCAGTTAGGGAGGATAGCAAAGGCCTCAAATAGGCTCCTCATTTTTAGGAGAGGTCTCCCACGTGGTAAAGAGTTCTCTATGAAAATGGAAGGAGAGTTAAAGACATGATATCTGAGAATACAGGAAAGTAACCTTGAACTGTATCACAGAACATGCTACACAGAAAATACTTTGAACATGTTGTTTCAAAGAGATTCTGAAATTTTTGTAGGAATCAACTTCTAAAACAGCAAAGCTAGAACACATGTGATAACCACCATGGGGGTGGTCCAGAGTGGCTCAGCGGGGGTCTGATGGCATTTTGTATTTGGTTCCCAAAATGAAGGGGCGTGTCAGTTGCTACAGCAGCTAGAATCCTTCCCAGCCCCCCAGTCTGTAGAAACAATGGCAGTAGCCCAAAGGAAACCTGTCCTTGCTGTGAATGGACGTGGAGGAAGGCCACCAGCAGGCACTTCTTGGCTGTCTGACCTTAGCTCCCCAACCGGGAAGAGGGCGCAAGGAGGTCTTACCGATCACATAGGAAGTCATCCACGTCCCCTTTCCAAACACACCTTGCAGGAAGCGGAAGATCACAAACACAGGGAAATTTGGTGCAAATGCTACCGCGACACCGGTGACGCCCACGCCGAAGCAGGATATTAAGTAAATGACTATTCTGCCATACCTTTTTGAGAAAGAGAGAGAAGAGAACACCTTAAACGTGGTGGTCTTTCACATGATGGGGGAGGGGGTATCGTTTTAGGGATGCTGAAAGAAGTGGTGGGTACAGAAAATGTGTCCCGCGTCACTTCCACTGTTGAAAGGTAGAAGATGGTGGGAAGTTTCACTCTGTGGCAGGGCAAACCAGCCCGGGCCTCTGAAGTGGTATCACAGCATTAAAGCATGCAGTGACAGTTTCCCCAATAAAACTGTCTCTGTGATGTGGCTGCTTCACAGATGGTCTCCCTGGTGGCCCAGATGTGACACTTCCCAGCAGGTTGTGAATGGGAGTCCCAGTGAGAAAGGAGTGGGGAAAGGGGTAGCAGGAGTGGCAGGCGCATCTCAGCCGGCGGCCTCCTTTTGAATCTTGCCTCCACTGGTGACTGGTCACATGACCCGGGGCGAGTTCCTGAGCGCTCTAATGCAGGGTTCCCGGGTTCCCATGCTTGCTCTTTAATCCTTCCCACTTTTTCTGGAGTGCGATGGCGGCATGAAATGAGATGCAGATGAGAAGGCAATTTTCAAACTCTGGAGCCCACAGCTGATGTGAGTTTACAATTTTATTTTCACCCATTTTGCAGTTATTATTAAATAGCTCAGGAAAGAGAAGCAGAGCAAGGTACACAATATTCCCAAAGTCTGCAGTTAATTTTGGCTCAGTTGTGTCAAACATTTGGCTGGGTGAGAAGTTGGTTCTTAATGATCTGGAAGAAATTTCATTAGATGGCATGTTTTCCTCCACAGAAATCCCCACGAAATTCCCACATAGTGCATCTTGCTTGAGTCGGCAGAGAAGAGATGGAAGTAAACCTTGGCTTATGTTGGTTTTTTTTTAAAAAGTGACTTTAGTTGTTAGAGCAGTTTTAGATTCACAGCAAAACATCTGTTCCTTTGCTAGGATGGATGAGCCTATGCTATGGTTTAGATATGTGATGTCCCCCCAAAGCTGGACTGTAAGACAGTGAAAGAAAGTGTAGAGGTGAAATGTTTAGATATGAGGGTTGTAAACCTAATCAATAGATTGATTCGCTGATATGGATTAGTGTGGCTGGAGGAGGTGGGTCACTGGGGACATGTCTTTGGGGTTTATATTTCATCCCTGGTGAGCACAGTGCTTTCTCTCTGCTTGCAGTTGCTATGTCCTGAGTTGCTTTCCTCTGCCACGTCCTTCTGCCACAATGACCCGTCTCACTCAGGCCCAGAGCTATGGAGCTGGCCAACCATGGACTGAACCTCTGAAACTGGAGCCAAATAAACTTTCCCTCTAATTGTTCTTGTCAGGTCTTTTGGGTCATGGCAATGAAGCAGCTGACTAAAACAGTCTGCAAGTGACACATCATCATCAACAGTCATCATAAACATCATCATAAACATTAAGGTTCACTCATGGTGTCGCATGAGCTAAGGATTTAGAAAAATGTATAATGATATGTTTCCACCATTACAATATCATATAGAATAATGGCACTGCTCTAAAATAACTGCTCTAAAATAAGTTTTATAGTTTTGTGTTACACGTGTAGGTCTGTGATCCTTTTTCAATTAATTTTGCTGAGGGTGTGAGGTCTGGATCTACATACATTCATCTGCATACAGATGTCCAATGGTTCTAACACCATTTATTAAAAAGACTGTCTTTGCTTCTTTGTCAAAGATGGGTTGACAACGTTTACACTTCTGGGCTCTCTTCTGCTTCTGTGACCTATGTGTCACTTGTCTATTAGTTCACCAATATCACAGTTTTTGGTCCATGGTAGCTTCATCATATGTTTTGAAGTTGGGTAGTGTTAGTCCTAACTTTGTTCTTCTCACTATAGTGTTGGTGATGCTGGTGTTTTTGCATCTCCACATAAACTAAGGATCAGTCTGCTGTATCCACAAAATATCTTACTGGGATTTGGGTTGGGATTGTATTTAATACATAGATCAAATTGGGAAGAACTGATTTCTTGACAACACTGAATCTTCATATCTGTGAACTTGGAATGACTATTTATTTATGTAGTTCCCTTTTGATTTCTTTCATCAGAGTCTTATAGGTTTCCTTATATAAATCTTATATGTATACATTTATTATATTTATACCTAAGTATTTCATTTTGTGGAATAATGTAAACAGTATTTGGTTTTTAAACTCAATTTCACTTGTACATACCTGATATATCACAAAGCAATTGGCTTTTGTGTATTAACCTTATATCATGAAACACTGCAATAATCACTTGTTAGTTTTAGGAGTTTTATTGTTGTTGTTGATTATTATAATTCTTTAGGATTTTCCATATAGACAATCATGTCATTTATAAACAAAGACAATTTTATCTGTTCTTTCTGAATCAGTATATCTTTCATTTGTTTTTCCTGCCTTATTGCATTAGCTAGGAAGAGGAGTGGTGAGAAGGCACATCCTGACTTTGTTCCTGATTTTAATAGGAAAAGCATCTAGTTTCTCATCATTAACTATAATGATGTTAGCCATGAGGGGTTTTGGTAGAAATCATAGAATTGAGGAAGTACCCCTTTATTTCTAATTTACTGAGATTTTTAAAATGATGAATGAGAGATGGTTTCTGTCAAATGCCTTGTTTTGCATTAATATGATTGTGCATTTTTTTTCTTTAGCCTTTTGATGTAATGGATTACATTAATTTATTTTTTTTATTTCTAATTTGTATTATTTCCTTTCTCCTCTATTTGCTTCAGATTTAATTTGCTCTTCTTTTTCAAGTTTCTTGACAGAAGCTTAGGTTATTTATTTTAGTTATATCTTCTTTTCTAGTAGATGTACCAATGCTATAAATTTCCTTCTAAGCATTGCTTTTTCAGAATCTGCAAAATTTGATAAGTTGTGTTTCATTTTCATTTTGTTCAAGATACTTTTAAACTTTTTCTTGATGATTTTTCTTTGACTCATTTGTAGTTAGAAGTACGATGTTGACTCTCCAAGTATTCTGGGGTTTCACAGCCTTCTGTTACTGATTTCTACCTTAATTCCACTGTGATCTGAAAGCAGACATAATATGATATCTATTCCTTTAAATTTGATAAAGTGGTTCTCATGGCCCAGAACAGGATCTATCTTGGTGAATGCTTCATGTAAGTTTGAGAAAAATGTGTGCTTTGCTCTTGTTGGATGAAGTACTCTATAGACGTCAATTACATCCACTTGATTGATGGTACCGTGGAGTTCTGATACATCCTGGTGATTTTCTGATGGTGGGACTTTACATTTTTTGATAAAGGATGTTAAAGTCTATTAGTTTTTGTCCCCTCTGTTTTGATGCTCTGTTTCTGGGTATATATGTGACAGGATTGCTGTGCTTTTGAAGAATTGACCCTTTTATGGTTATGAAAGACCCCTCTTTCTATCTGATAACTTTCCTTGTTCTGAAGTTTGCTGTCTGATATTACCATAGCAATTCCCACTGTCCCCTTGTTAGGGTTAATATGGTTTATCTTTCTGGATCCATTTACTTTTCATCTATATGTGACTTTAAAGTTGGTTTCTTGTGGACAATATAGAGTCAGGTATTATTTTGTTTGTTTGTTTTGGGTACCAGGGATTGAACCCAGGGATTGAACCACCAAGCCACATCCCCAACCCTTTTTAAAAATATTTTTTTAGTTGTAGATGGACACAGTACCTTTATTTATTCATTTATTTTTATGTGGTGCTAAGGATCAAACCCACTGCCTCACATGTGGGAGGCAAGCACTCTACCACTGAGCTTCAGCCCCAGCTGCCCCAACCCTTTTTAAAATATTTTTATTTTAAAAATATATACAAGGTCTTGCTGAGTTGCATAGGGCCTCACTAAGTTGGTGAGGCTGGCTTTGAACTCACAATCCTCCTGCCTTAGACTCCTGAGTCTCTGGAATTACAGGCATATACCACCATGCCCAGTCAGGTATTGCTTTTTGTTCCTCTTTGAAAATCTCTAACTTTTAATTGATGGCTTTAGATCATTTCGAGTAATTGTGGATATAGTTGGATTGATATCTACCAGATTTGTTCCTATTTTCTTTGTTCCTATTTTTTTCTTTAATTTTTCTGCCTTTTTAGTTGAGCACTTTATATTTTTCCATTTTCTCTTCTTTCTTAGTTTTTCAATTATATTTATTTTTTAAACATTTTTAATGATTATAGTTAGAGCAAGGGTTAGGGTTAAGTTTTCAATATACACTTACAATGAATCCAAATCTACTTTCAAGGAACACTATACCATTTCATTGCTAAAGCAAATACCTTATAATAACAAAATAATTCTTATTCCTCTCTCCTTTCCCCTGTATAATTGATGTCACTTATTTTACTTATACATAAACATAAATAAGCAAATACATATGTATAATATATGATAAAATATATAAACACATGATCAATTGTATTGTTATTGTTTTGAATAAATTGTTTTTTATTAGATCAATTGAGGATAAAAATTTATTTTACCTTCACTTATTGCTTCTACAATACTCTTCCTTTCTTTTTGTAGCCCTGAGTTTCTGATCTGAATCATTTTTCTTTCACTTTAAAGAACTTTTAACATTTCTCACAAGGGAAGTCTACTAGCAACAAATTCTTTCAATTTTCATTTGTCTAAGAAAGTATTTCTTGTTCACTTTTGAAGGATAGTTTTTTGCAGAGTACAGAATTCTAGGGTTGAAAGCTTTTTTCTCCCAACATTTTAAATATTTCAGTGCAATCTCTTCTTGCTTGCAGTTTCTAAGAAGTGTTATGGGGTGAATCCTAGGTACCCCCACAGGCTCATGTGCTGAAGTCTGACTTGGTCCCCCCCCCCCCGTGGTGCTACTGAGAGGTGGTGGAACCGTTGGGAGGGAGGTGGAGCCTAGTGGAAGGAAGTTAGATCATTGTGGTGTGTCCTTGAAGGGCATGTTGAGACCCTAGCTCATTCTTTCCTTCCTCTTTTGCTTTTTAGCCACCATAAGGTGGGCAGTTTCCTCTGCCATGGACTTTACTCTATGATGTATGACTTGCCTTAGGCCCCAAAGCAAATAGGGTCAAGTGACCATAGACTGAAACCTCTGAAACCGTTAGCCAAAATAAACGTTTCCTCCTTTTAAATTGTTTTATCTCATGTGTTTTGTCACAGTGACAGAAAGCTGACAACACAGGAAGTTGAATGTAAGTTTTGTCTTTGCTCCTCCTCTATAGTAAGGTGTTCTTCTCCTCTGACTTTCTTCAGGATTTTTTTCCATATCTTTATTCCCTGTGGTTTGAAGGCGATGTACCTCTGTGTGCAATTGTGGGGGCAATCACTGCTTGGTATTATCTAAGCGTGCTGTATCTACACATTTGGGGAAATTCTTAGTCATTATGGTTTCAAATATTTCTCTAGTTCCCTTTCTCTTCTCCTTTTGGCATTCTCATGCATACATCTTTCCTTCTGTAGCTATCCCACAGTTATTGAATATCAGGCTCTGTTTTATTCCAGACTTTTTTGCTCTTTGCTTTTCTGATTTGAATCTTCTATTGAAGTAGTCTCTTGGAGATTCTTTGCTCAGCCAGGCCAATCAACTAATAAGTCCAATGAAGGCATTCTTTATTTCTGTCTGACCCCTCGCATTTCTTTTTGGTTCTTAGAAGTTCCAGCTCTACTTAAACTGCCCGTCTGTTTTCCAGTTTTCGAGTTCTGAGCATGTTGACCGTAGTGTTACATTTCTAGTTGATGATTCCAACATCCTTACCATGTCTGCTCCTGGTTCTGATGCTTTCTGTCTGTTTTCAAGCTGTTTTTATTGTTGTTTTGGTTTGGTTTTGCTTTTTTGGCCTTTAGTAAGCCTTTTAATTTTTTCTTGATAGCCGGGCAGGATATACTGAGTAAAAGCAACAGCTATAAATAGGCTATGGGGATATGGCTGCGCAGTGTCAGGGTGGGGAGTGTTCATAGTCCCACAAGGGCTCTGTCTTTCAGTGAGCCTCTGGACTTTGACCATCACTAATGTTTCTCGTCTCTTCCTCCCCTTACTTGGATAGGATGGCCAGCGTGGGCTGGACTGGGGGATTTCCTCCTGCCGCATGGCAGGCTAGCGCCCACTGGAGCTGGGCATTTTAGGTTCTGCTAACCCCCCGCAGGTGAGGTTCTAGTTGGCTAGTTTCCCTGAGGGTGGGCTGTTGGGAGCAGAGTGCTCCCGCATGTTTCTGTGGGGTCCTCCCCCTCCTCTCATCCCTCCAGGTGGAAGAGTGAGGGCCTGGGAGAGTTCCAGGACACACATAAGTGTGTCCCCCACCCGTCACGGAGCCCCTGGAGTTAAGTCTCAAACCCCGAGCCTCAATTCAGGTCAGCCTTCTTGCCACAGCTCTGGCACCCCCGGGGTTTCTGCTCAGGGAGATTCGAGTATTTCTGTCTCTCCAACTCGGGGGGCTGAAGTTTACTCTCTGATTTCGACTTTCTTACAGCTCCATGAAGACTGCTGATTTTCCATTTGTCCAACTTATACTTGTTAGGACTTTGTGACAACTTCTAAGCCCCTTCTATGCTGAGCTGGAAACTGAAAATTCAAATTTTTAAATTCACTCTCTGACCCACCCCATGTGTCTGCTCATAAATGTATGGCCTATTAAATTATCCCCTGCCCCTTCACTCAAGGATACGAATCACAAGCACATATGCATGTATTGCATGATATTGCTGTAAAAGGTTGTCACCTCGGCACCCACCTGTCTGCTGCATAGCCTAAGGTGAATGCCCCAGCCAGGAAGCCAAGGTTTAAGATGGCTTGGGTGAGGTCCAACATCCATGAGTTGACGCAGACAAGGTCAAACTGGGAAAAGAAAGAAAACATGCATGGAGACAATCAGGGAGGTTAATCTTTAGAGCATCTTATCTCCTGTTAAACATTTTTGCTCCTCTACTCCTTAAATAAATTTTCCAAATGAATCACATGCATATTTTATACCAGCATATCAATAATTTCTTTGTTTATATACCTTATCAAGGATACAATTTTTACTATACTATAAATATTGATTTCTAAAATAACATTGTTGTTACAGCCCTCTTTTTAGTGTATCCAATAGTACTTAAATGGTTACTCACCAGCATCCAACGGAAATTAGTTGGCAGTCTAAAATTCAACATGGATCTTTTTTCTCTTTGAATGATTATTTTTATTTCCACATGCTATTATCTTAATATGTCATTTATATAGAAAAATTTTTATTGATTATCAGACTTCTTTGTGCAATAAATTTTATATGTATATAGAATTTGAGTTTCAAAAATTTCCTGCTATTAAAAAGTCTCAAAATATTAGAATTTTTTCAGACCATAATTGGAAAAACATAAGATGTTGTGGATTTTGAAAAATAATTATTACACAAAGTAAAGTTTTGTTGTAAATGTACTTGTACATTCTCGGTAGAATGTCAGGAAGGGGTGGCTTCTCCCATCGGGTCTTATGCTCTGTGGATGAACGTGTCTTATCACTAGAATGAGCGGGGGTTCAACATCAGTCCTTCTCCTGCGTTTCGTTTTATAATCTGTGGTCCAAGAAAACTTGCGTGTGGAAAGACCCTCATGGGAATGGAGAGTGTTTACACGCACAGGAGGACACACATTTCCCAGACTCCTTTGCGGCAGGGCTCTGTGTAGGCTGGTGACAGCTCAGTGTCACTCAGTTCTTTGACCTTCCCAGTCTTGCGCCAAGATTCACATCCTGATCTATCATCCAAATTGTTTTTTTTATTCTCTAGTGGCCAGTTTTCATACAATTATACTGAAAGAAAAAAAAAAAATGGAAACCACCCCGATTACAAAAAGTTACTGAATGCAGTCACTAGCTACTTTACTTCTTAACCACTTTCTTAATATCAAAACCAGTGTTTTGGATGGTCCCAGGGCCTGTTGACCGAGGTTGTCAACCCCAGTCAGTGTGTCCTGGTGAGAGGGAGAGGGCTGTGCTTCCTGTTCTCAGATCCCCTGGGGGAAGAAGGACACATGTGCGGTGGAGGTCTGAAGGCCTTGGGAGCATCCAGACTTTCCCCGCCGTGACCGTCCCTGCAAGTCTCCAGTGGGTGTGTGTGTTCCCGCTGAAGACCGCCGCTGTAGACCACAGCATGAACAGAAGGCAAGGCTGGGACGGGAGTTCTGAGTGTAAGTGCATGAGCAAACTCTCCTATTTGTTAATAAGACACCACTTCTTATCTTGGTTCCACAGCCAGTGGTGACTTGTCATCGCAATCTGAAAAATGTTGGGGGTAACGGTAGCTGGTCCACCTCACAGAATTGCTGAGAAGATAATTGAAATGGAAGAGTTTTACACAGATGCATATTAGTAGGCATCTAATCCTGGCAGTTTAAGAGGATTTTATCATCAGTTTTGGTTTAGGAAGGTACAATTTTATTTTAAGTGAGCTTGCAGATGATTATTTATCTGAAATAATTTCCCACTGGGGTTAAGCATGTGAAGAATGTACCTAGAAAACACAGACAGTAAACCTCGGAAAGCAAGCCAAGTATTAAATTACCAGAGAAAAGGCGACATTTTGCTTTTGAAAATATCAATGAGCACCAAATATAAAAACCCAAGCAGTAGAATTGGCTTCACCCAGCGGTACTTCAAGTGGCCAAGTGACTAGTGCAAGGGCACAGGAGTGCTTTTTTGTAGCAAGACTTAGCAAGAGTGAACTTTATAAAGAATCTGGTCTGCCGCTTTTGAGTTGTGAGCATTCAGATGCCCCCTAAAGAAATTCTTTACACCCACAAAATATTCTTTAATGAAGAAATAATCAATCAGAATTTTTCATACTTCATATTTAAATAAAACGAATTGATCATAAAAGTAAAAATGGCTCAAGTACTGGGGTAACATCACAGGCATCCCACCAGGTGTGCCTGCCTGGTGGTGCTTTCCGCACCAGGTTTAGAGGTGAGGACACACGTTTCCCAGACTCCTTTGCTGCAGGGCTCTGTGTAGGCTGGTGACAGCTCAGAGGACAGGAGGGAGTGGGGATTCTCCTGCAGGACTCGGAGGAGGCTCCAGCGCCACTCCTGGCGGAGGAACGGTAGTTGGTGGCCAGTCAAGGGAGATGACCACACAGGTGTGGTGGGCTTTGAAACTGGCCATCCAGCAGGGCAGAGCTGACCACCATGCAGGAGAGCTGTCTTTCCTGATCTTTTCCCTCTCCTTTCCTAGCTCTTCCAAAGTAGCTCGGATGTAGAACCTTTTATTAAATCTTTTTCAATTTGTAATACCTAGCCTGGTTTCCATTTAATGACTGGGATCATGCCAACTTTCAAAAATATAAAATAAATGAACTTAAACAAAGTATGCGTTTTTAAAGACATGCACACAAATTCACACGTACACTTATGTTCCCAATGCAGAGAGCACAGAAGCAGCAAGGATTCAAGAGCTTGTTTTGACTCTGGCTTGTGTGATTAGGGGACAGATCCCTGCCTCTTAGGGCTTCCTAATCATCTCTGAACTCAATTCCTGCTACTGCAACAGTTGGGGCCTGTGATGTGGTAATCACATTTAAAGAGAGGTGAGCTGGCACCGAAGCCCAAAGGTTTCCTAAGCTAAGGCCTTTTCCAAAAATAAACAACTACAGGCTTATTGTTCCTGGGAGACCTAAAACCTGCCTCCTGTCAATGGGCGGTCATTGTGGATTGTTGAGAATTCAAGTCTGAATCAGAGGCACTGAAGTTATTTTTCTTTTAAGGCAATCGATAGAACAAGTGAGGCATCTCTGATTTTTTTTTTCCAAAGGGTACACATGCAAAAACATTTAAAATTTTCAAATGTCCATAAATCCATGTGTACCCATTCTGTTACTCATTAATCTTCAAAGTCACTCTTACACAAAGAGAATAGCTCTCCTTGGCATGAACAGAAAGTCAGCCTGATAAAAGACTCAAGCAGCTGTTCGTGTAATGCCAAGAGGATTACATTGCCTGGTTTTGCTGAAAGCACAGGCAACTCTAGCCAAATTAGGTACTTTTGAAGGGTTTCCAACTAAGGGCTTTTCTTAGAGCTTGCCAGTTAAATTGAAATAGACATTATGTTAATTTGATTTTAATGATAAAAGCTGGGGCAAGCTATTCTTAGATATATGTCAAAGTTGTGATTTCTAAATTATTCTTAAAACTAAAGCAACAAATACATCCAGTTCACCAAGGTCAAAGGTAAGGGACAAAAGGCTTAGAAGCTCAGGTGCTTGCCTTGCCTGCGCCTCACATGCCCAGGAATGAACTCCGATGACATCATCTGGGTTTTCCATAAAGGTCTTGTTTAGTCTCTGAACCAGACTTTTACTTGTGAGATTGGAAGATTAGAGAAGATCACAGGATTTGACTTTAATTCTGAGCCATGAGAAATAGCACCTGTTCGTTATGTGTGTTGCTTGGGGGAGAGGGGAAGTCTCTGACGTCAAGTCACAGTATCGACGGGCCTTTGTTTCCGTCAATGGTCCAAGGAGGAGCTGTGCTATGGTGGAATGTGGTTTATTCCCCTAAGGTTTATGTGCTTGGTTTGGGGTTAGGGTGATGGTGTTGAGAGGTGGTGTCATCTTTAAGATGTGGGGCCCCGTGCCAGATGATTGGGTAACTGGGGCACACCCTTGGAAGAAACCAGTGTGGTTCTCTTACAACCACAGTTAGCGCCCTCAAAAGTGGGTTCTATAAAGAGAGTGAGGCTGACCCCTGAAGTCTGAGTTCCTGACTTGCCACCTCCACACACGCCCCCATCATCGTGATGCCACCCACCCCAAGGCCCTCACCAGACACCAGGCAGAGCTGCTCATCTGAGACTTTCAGCCCCCAAACTGTGAGCTGAATAAAGCCATTTCCCTTATAAGTGCCTAGCTTAGAAGTGTATTTTGTTACAGCAACAGAGAATGAACTAAGACAAGTTATAAAGGGAACCGTTCCTAATCAGGTCTTAGCCTGAAATCAGCAGCCATTAAATTCTTCACCGAGTTTAAAAATATCAATACCAGCTTGGGTTTGAATGTCAGGTATGCTGTCCCCCTGGCTATATTTGAAATGGTTGAATCCGTTAATGTTGACTTCCATGGGCATGTCCCATCTTTATTCAATAGTAAGGCACCATGACAGAGCTCGGTGGTTAAAAATCATCATCATCATTAAAAAAAAAAATCGTTTGGGTTGGGTCTCCATGAGGGGAAAGTTTCTCATTCTTAATTTGAGTCATAATAAAAACATGTTTAACAGGCTCTGATGGCATATTTTGGGCATCTTCATTTAATATCAACAAGTTAATGCTGTTCTTTTAGGTATGAACCATCATGATGAGTGGCAGGTGTAAAAACTGACCACAGGTTCTTTCTAGATAAGTCTGATTTGGTGCGATCCGAATTATATAGATGAGGCCTGGAGAAATACCAGCGCAATGCATGCCCAGTTTCCACTCTTTTTACATAGGGTGGGAGCCAAGAGAATTCATGGGAAGCAGATGTAGGAAACTATATCTAAATGAACATCTAAACATGAGAGGGACTTAGAGAGAAATGACTGGTGGCAGGGCTCAGAGGTAGAGGGCTGGCCTGGCATGTGAGGCCCTGGGTTCGATTCTCAGCACCACACAGAAATAAATGAAAATAAAAAGATCCACTGAGGGTGGGAGGTAAACAGATGCTGCAGGAGTGGGACCCAGGGGAGGCTCTGCCGGCAGCACTCGGGGCTGTGCAGTTAGGGCTTTGGGCTGAGAAGTCCCCCACCCCACCTTTGGTGAGAAGGGAGGGGAGGTCCAGGGCTGGGACAGTGAGCTTCTCACTCAGGAACCCAAAGGCACAAAGAGAGCTCAGGACCGAGGGAGGGTCAAGCTCAAGGGCACAGAGGAAGAGTCTGGAAGGTTGCACATGGAAAGACCCAGGACCAAGCAGGAGTCCAGGGGGTGAGAGCAGGTCCCAGAGACGGAGCAGACCCAAAGACCCAGCAGTGATCACCCAGAACAGCATGGACTTGGCTCCTCATTAGAGGCTCCCTGAGGGACAAAGGCTCCTGTAGATGCTTGCGGTCCTGGAAGACATTCTCCAAAGCTCCTCGCAGCCACAATTTAATGCATGGTTATGCAAATAAGCTTGACATGGGATGGAGAGGTGTCTCAAAATGCATGGCTTTTTGTCTGAACTTGTGAAATGAAAATATTAAATCTATTTTAATAGCAATGCCTTGGGAGGTCTCAACTTCTGTCCTTCAGGTAGAGGACTTGTGGGATGCACCAGCCCCTCTTCCCAGGCAGCTGTAGCTCTGTGGTAAAGACATGCAATAACCCATTTTAAAACACTTATGATTCCTCTAAATAAATGGGATTGTCTAAAGATGAAAGGATCTCAATCTGTGCAGGACTCTTGAGGTGGAGAAGAGTGGACCCAGACCACCTGGAGGGTTAGCTCTGCTGTTCCCAGCTCTGTGTTCCTAACATCATTGACTCTTTGTGTCCCTGTCTGTGAAGTGAGAAGAACTATATTGATGATGTCACTGAGATTACACATATAAAGTATTTAGCTCAATGCCTGAGCTCTGTTAAATGTCCTATAAATGTCACCAACTGCAATATGATCAGTGATATAATGAAGTTGCTAAAAAATAACTGATGGTTTTAAGAAGTGGTTTTTGACACGGGCTATTCATCAGAATTACTTGGGGTAACTGAAACCCAGAATTACTCATGGAAGCCTAAACCCACTCCAGACCTATTAAATCAGAATCTAGTTCATGAAGTGACTGTTACGTAGAGGATACTGGCTATTCCAATGCTTTCTCAAGGATAGTTAATTGTAGCATATTTTACTGGGTTAAATAGCATTCCCCCAAATAGCTTTTGCAGATGTAACTAGTCAAGATGAGGTCACACTGGGCCAGGGTGGGCCCTGATACATGACAGCTATCCTTAGAAGAAAACAGGTACACACCAGAAGAAGACCCGTGAGGACTCGGGCAGACACTGGGGTCCTGTGTCTACAAGCCAAAGGGGGCTGAGGATTGCCAGCCACTGCAGAGGCCAGAGGGGGCCAGGCAGAGTGTCCCCAGGGGCCTGCAGAGAGGGGGCAGCCCTCACTTGTTTTGTCTCCGACTTCTGGCCTCTAGAATTGTGAGAGAAGTTTCTGTTGTTTTAAGGAACCCAGTGTCTGGAAACTTGCTGGGCCACCCTAGGAAACCCACATACACACTGATTGAGATATTTTGTTTGGCACAAATGAAGCATTATTGAGCTGTCCCTTCCTGTCACTGCTTGGAATTCAGGGGGGCTGGTCCCCATCCACAGAATGCACCTACCTGTCAGCCCTCAGTCCTGCCTGTCAGCCCACTCTGTGGACCATGGGTCTCTCACCCAGGTGTAAGTTCTGTCACCGTCTGGGCTCTGCCAGAGGCACCACGCCTGCTTGGGGCCAGCAGAGCCAGGAGGCTGGCTTCTGAGTGGGAGGACTCCACCGGCTAGAGGGAAGGGACGCTGCTGCCCTGCACAGATGCTGGCCAGCAGGAGACGGAGACAGGGTTTGAGGCCCAGCCCCTTCCTTCTGTGGGTGCTCCCGCCCTATCAGACCCTTCATGACCACCCACCCGCCCTCAACAGAAGGAAGGCTGCCTTGGGCCCACTTATGGTCACTTGGGTTTCCGGGTTGCACACCCTGGTCTTGGCAGCGCGCTGGGTGAGAGCCCCTCCGTACTGAAAGGCCCATGTCCCGATGTGCCAGCTGTCCCGCCTGCCCTGAGGTGCAGGCTGCACCCACTGCAGGGTGCAGAAGCCGCAGCCGCATGCAGCAGGGGGCGGAGGCCTTGGCTCCTCCCCAGTGTTGGGAGCAGGGTCTGCGGCTGGGAAGAGCTCCGGTGAACTGCCCTTCTTCCCAACAGACTCAGGCCCACGAGAAGCTCCAGAGCAACAAGGGCAGACTGCTTTGAGTACAGTGCCGGTGGCCTCTTCGACTTCTGCCCCTCTAGAAAGCACCGACCTTGGCCCCGCGATCTGTGCAGCCAGCTGCCCAGGGCCGGGGACCTCGCTTTCCCTTGTGACTCTGTGGCTTGGACGGCCTGGGAGCACCCCTGCCCCAGTGACCCTGCAGCTGTGTTTCACCATCTGTTCAACTATGGGGAGTTGTGGGCAGTCTTTATAAGATTTTACCAGAATAAGGAAAAGAGTTAAAGATAATCTCACTTAAAGAGATAGCTTACAAATAGAGCCGAGCACCTGGGGATGGCCGTTGAGGGTGAAACCCCGAGCACCCCACAGCACCGCCACCTTCCTCCCCAGACACCTTTCCCTTCATCCTCTCCCTGGCCCCTTACGGGCTCACTGACTCACTGACGGGAAACAGAAAGGACAGGAAGGGAGGAAGGAGGAGGAGGGGGGAGGGGGAGGAGGGAGGGAGGGGGGAGGGAGGGAGGAGGAGGAAGAAAAGAAGGAAGCAGGGAAGGAGGGAGAGGAAAGAAGGAAGTAGGGAAGGAGGGAGAGAGGGAGAGGAAGGGAGGAGGGAGAGGAAGGGAGGAGGGAGAGGAAGGGAGGAGGGAGAGGGAGTGAGCAGGGAGAAAGAGGAAAGGCTGGACAACAGGTAAAGGTCATGAAGAGATAACACAGGAGTCAGAAGACAAAACAGGGCCCAGTGGGATGACAGCTGGACCCCGGCCTCCAGAGCACACACATGTAGGGCCACTGTGTCGGCCCCCAGAAGGGCACAGGGTCACAGGTGGGTAGTGTGAAATGTCCACGTTTACCCAGAGGGGGCCCAGATTCAAAGAGCTGAGAAGGTACTACATACATTTAGGACATACGGCCAAAAAATGAATTCTGACTCCCAGTTCCCAAGGGTCACAGTCACAGTTTTACGGACTCCTCTCTCCCACAATTTCCAGATAAAAGGACCCAACCAATGCAATACTAAGAATTCCAAACCACAGATAAGGACTCAGGAGATGCAGATAGGAAGGGTTCTGTCCAGAGGCTCCGGGAAGTTCTGGTAAGAGCAGAGCCTGGTGGGTGTCCCCTCCCACCTGCAGTGAGGATACCTGTAAGGGAGTCCGTCCTTCCTTGGACAGACGGAGGCGGTGGGCAGCAGACTGAATGAGGGAGAAAGGTGAATGATACCTGGAACACCCCTTCAAAGAAGTTCTGCAGGAAAAAGGCCAAGGAGCCGAGGCAGGTGGCTCACACTGTGATCCCAGGGGCAGGCTGAGGCAGGAGGACTGCAGTTCAAAGCCAGCCTCAGCAACGTGGTGAGGCCCGAAGCCACTTAGGGAGGCCATGCCTCAGAATAAAACATGAAAAGGGCTGGGGACGTGGCTCATGGTGAAGTGACCCTGGGTTCAATCCCAGGTACCAAAACAACTACAAAAGGACAAAAGAGGAGCTAACTGAGAGAAAAGAGGCAGAATTAAGTCCAACACATGGACGCGGGTCTTTCTCCACATGGGAAATGAGGTCATCTTGAGTCCTGGAGGGAGCAGCCTCTCTGGCTCCCTGTCCCACCAGACCATCCTAACTCTTAACACCTGAAGTTGGAGCTTCAGGGGCCCTGCTTCCAAAAGCCGGCCTGCTGTACTATTTTTAATAATGCTTCACCAATGGAGAGAGGTGGGGGGCCTTTCACCAGCTGTATTTATAAGGTACGTAGGAAAACGAAATCACCTGCTGTCCACAATTATAGCTCCTGCCTGTGGTACTGGGAGGACGCCCTTTGGGTCTTGCCTTGGGGATGAGATCATCCCTCCTTGGTTGAGACCTAGTCAAGTCAGAGGCTCTCACTGTTACAGAGAGAATTGGGGGTTTGGTGTTGGTTTCAAGCTCTGCCCACCCATCATGCCCTGACCATTTCCCAGATCCTGAGCCCCATCACTTTTCACCCACACTCCGTTTGTTTCACTTCTGAACTTCCCTCTCTCTGTGTCTGGAACAACTTTTCTATTTTTATTTTAATTTTCAATCTCTTCTCTGTCTAGTAAAGTCACTCTTCAAGGCCTAGATAAAAGGGGTCCATTGGGTGGGAAACGCCCTCCCTGCCTGAACCTTCAGAGACTTCAAGTTGGTTAGCGCCACAAGTTAGCACCTCAGTTGGGATCACACATCATGAATTTTCCAAGAAAGTTCCAATATATATATATATATATATTTTTCCCCTAAAAAGTACTTTTAAAAGTTTCTTTGATTATATACCCCCCTTTTTTTTTGAGTTTATTACAAAATTATTTTCTGTATGATCAGGTTTTTGTTGTTTTTGTTTTGGTTTTGGTACCAGGAATTAAATCCAAGGGCACAACCACTGAGCCACATCTCCAGCCATTCAATTTTTTTTTTTTTTTTTAATTTGGCCTTGCTAAGTTGCTAAGGCTGGCTTTGAAGTTGTGATCCTCCTGCCCCAGCCTCCTGAGCCACTGGGACTACAGGCAGCACTGCTGGCTATATGATCAGATTTTAAACCTGGAAAAACAAATTATTTTTCAAAGAGCATTACCCATAATTTATTTATTTAGAAACTTTTGTAACTATATTGAAATTAGAAGAAGACAACAAAAATCATCACTGCCACCTACAACTTCACTCTGATGTGCATATTCTTTTTATAAACCAACATTTTTAGTTGTGGATGGACACGATATATGTATTTATTTTTTTGTGTGGTGCTGAGATTGAACCGAGTGCCTCACGTGTGCTAGGCAAGCACTCTACCACTGAGCACAACCCAGCCCCTGATATACATATTCTTTCAGACTTTGGTCTGTACACGTGAGTATATTTTACAAAGAGGAAGTCATGTTCTATAACACTTATATAAAACCTGCATATGATTTGTGGGTTTGTGATTCTCTCCTCTGAACCATCACCATAAATGATCACATTTACTATACTGTATGTATGACCATAGTTCTAAAGTCATCCTTCATTGTGAATAGGGGATTATGTGACTTTTCCCCACCCCATTATTACACAAATAATTTTAAAATTTTATTTTAAAAGAAGAGATGTTATGTCTATAAAGATTTTGAAATATACTGAAGTCATAGCAAGCAAAATGAATGCCTTATGTATATGATTAAATTGTAATTTCAATACAAGTTAGTCCAGTTGTTTTGAAAACTTCAAATTCCAACTTATTCTAAAATAGCTTTAAAATATCATGTAACATAATTTGATAATTTATGTAGATCATAGACTCTTTGGTAAAATACACAGCCCTTCTAAAACAAATATGCTTGAGTACATTCCATAGCTATTCATTTTTTCCCTCTAACTTTTCAAATTAGTCCAATTTTCAAAAATAAGAAGTAAATTCTGCCTAGGTTAGCTTGAATTAATTACAGTGATTTTAACCTTTTCTTGTAATGGAATCTCTTATATAATAATGCCTGGGAACAAATTCCTGAAATAATCAGGGGCTGCAAGAACTTTAAAAGGGTATCATAGATACTTTAAAATGACTCGACACTGTGAAAGAAGGATGTCCAGACCAAATGACAGGCAAGATGAAAGCCAGCGACATACCCAGCATATGTATTTCAGGGGTATTCATGTGCATATACACAAGTAATACAGAGTGGGATGAGGTGCACATCAGAAAGAGCGACAAGTGGTGTGAGTCACATTCCCTGTCTCTTCTGACTGCAGTTGTTCCCAGGGCTGATTTGAATCTTGAAGATGTCAAGGACTTCCCCATCTGTGCTGCTGCCTCCCAGATGGTCCCTGAGAGGGAATTCTAGGGCGGAGAATGAGACCCACCACATCGCATTAAATTTTGGTTTCTTTCAAAATTATTGGTAGCTCTTTTTCTCCACTTGGAAACCACAGTTGCCAAAGATTTCCATAATCTCATCAGACCATGCAGTAACACGTGCACCTTTCAAGGTTTGCCAAAGCCCACATTTTCTAATAAGAACACCCTCTTGGGACGTGGACAATCACGCTGATGAAACACTGCACCAGGGCCAAACCAAAACCGACTTCTCCAGAACGTGAAAAACGGGCCTGCAGAACTGGAACCTTGGTCTTTTCCCCAGTTAACATGTATTTTTAAAGCTTCTTAAAATGACTGAATTTGATATGATTATTAAAAGTTGGGTTCTAATTCCACCACCACCTTTCTGACTTTGACATGCCCTTCTGGAATCCTTCTAGAATCTTCTCACAGCCAATTAAAGGAGCACAGAATCGTCTTGAATCTGGGCAATTGCCCTTTCAGAATTTTCTGATTCTGTGACCATGGAACAAGTGTGAGACACCAACCCCTGGTGGCTTATATCACTGAAATGATTATTCTGATAGACAAAATGAATGAAAAGTTCTAGAGGAGAGCTTGTACTGGGCAATTGTGCCATTAACGGAGACCAGGCAGACTCCCTGCGTCCTTCCACAAGTTCAGAGTTCACTGAACAACAACTTCACCAGCCGCGTCAGTTTCTTTAGCTTTAAGTCACCTAGTTCTCTTGGTTTTGGTAGGAGGTTGGGACATGGCAATCACAAGCTCTTTTATTCCATTCCCATCGTCATTACCAATATCCATGCCACTCAGATCACACTACGAATGCAGAGGGTCCCTGACGATGGCCAGATAAGAGATGAAGGGACCCAAGGCCAAGACAGAGCTGTCCAGTAGGGTCTTGGCGGCAGGCAGTTTCAAAGTGGGCTGTGACACCAGGCAGGTAGAACTGCCGAGCTGAGGCCTGGGGACAGAGTATCGCAGGTTCTCACTGTGTTAATCTTACGGGGCAAGGCTCCTGGTGAACCACCGGGCACAGGGGCTAGTGTTGCCTGCCGCAGTCCAGCTGGGCAAAATAACCCGGAGGTGACAAGCAACCTGAAGGTTGAAGCGGGAACTGCTTTATTGCGGAGGAACTGAGCGGGAACTCAAGGTAGCGGGCACCCAAGGTAGCGGGAGCCCCTTTATTGAGGGACAGCAGAGGTATGTATACCTAACTGAATACACAGCCTGACTCAATTAGCATCATCTAGATACAGCAGTCAGCCAATAAGGAATCTCCACCATCTTAATGGCTCGGTGGCGTTGCCTCACAAACCACTCCTCCTGGCAAACTGCCAGGCGCCATCTTGACTTGATTTGCGGTCCCCAACATCTCCTCCCTTTTGTTTTATTAAACAACAAGTATGTGGTTTAGGGACCGTGCCTGTTTTAGGTTGTTCAATATTACATATGGTCCTTACCTGTCATTGGATGGTCTGACCTCAAATCGTCAGCCTCCTAGCTTAGGTTGGAACCATTGTAATTGGATCTTACCCGTCTTTGACTACCGGCCCAACATATTTAGCCATACTTGTGGATAACGACCATAGTGGTTTTCACACAAGCACCATAAACAACCTGCCACAAGCAGAAGGAGGAGGATACAAAATGCCACGATACCAAGCCATTGACAGCTCCAAGTAAGAGGCCCTTGGAAAAATTTTACCACCGATGACACTGTCACCAAAGATACCCTGGTACTATTACAAATATCAATAGATTCATAATGCATAGAAGTGATACACAGTCCAGGTTGTACAGTTTGTGTGATAGCTATCACAGAAGCTGTAGCAGCAGCAGCAGAAACAGCAACAGCTGTGATGATTGTAGCTGTAATTCCGAAGTCTCATTTGGTTTTTCAGTAATACTGGAAATTCTCCTTTTTTGTTTCTTCACTGGCACTGGGAATGAAGGTAGGAATTCTGGCAATGATGGCTAAAGAAAATTGTGTAGCATTCCAGCAAGCACTAAGAAAACAATTTTCTGAACACTTTACATTATCCTGAAAGAATTATTAGATATAATGAAAAGGAAAGGCGAAAGTAAACAAATCCATCGTTAACCTCCTTTTTTGTTCACTTTTTAAAACAATACCCAATTTAAATTAAACTGTTTAAAGCACGTGAATAAAAGATATTTGGATCCATTTTTTCATGAGCGCTCCTTATATATGATATATAGACATACGCACATACAGACATACAACACATAACACAAGTGTGCACACATAACACAATAGTAAAGGTCTTGTAGCTTTTCACAGGTGAAATCTCCATTGTAATGTTTAAAAACTCCACAGTTGATCAAATAATAGAACTGATCAGAAAAACATTAACCTAGGTCTGTATGAGCTCAAAAAATAAAATAGAAAAAAGCATCCTGGCTACCACCTGAGTTTGACTCTTCTTTTGATATCCTTCTTCTTGTCACTTGCATATGGGTTTGAAGGTATTCCCACAAGTAAGCCTCAAGGTTTTCTTACATTTGAAATAGGCCTCCATGGTGCTCATTATTCATTAGCCTCCAGGTGTGGGAGAACCATTGTCGAAGATGTAAGGATAAATGCTATCATCATAGTTGAAAACTGGAGTTCTGGATATCAGCTGTTATGGATTTGAGATATTGCTAACCCTGCATTTATAAAGCTCAGAAGGCTTGAGAATGGCGGGTTGGCCCCCCCCACCCCCGCTTTTTTTTTTTTTTTTGTATAGAGCAGGGCCAATCCTGAAGTGGTCCCTGGGGGGAATTTCTTTTGGAGGCTCTTTTCCACCCTCTCGAGGAAGGTGGCAAGATCCTTGGTAGCCGTCCCCTGGCAACCTACGGCCCCGGGGAGTGTCCCAGACACAAACTGCCACCGGGCCGCCCAGGCTCTAGCTTTCAGCAGTGGCGTCCTGCTCCCCGGGCGAGGGGGTGGGGAAGGGCAGGTGGCTGCTGCTGCCGCAGGCTGGAAAGTCCCTGCTGCGCAGGGACCAGCTTACGCATGTGGTGACTGATGAGCTCCTGTGTCTGGTGTTTCTGACATGACTGGATATGCCCATGGGTCCTCGTGCTCCTGATTTAATCCAGTTGGCACAGATAAATGATTCAGTTTATGTCTTACGGTTGGTGCCGGGCGGATGGCGGCTGATTGCTTGTACGAACAAGGTACGGTCATTCTAAGGTGGACTTGTGCTCAGAACAGAGCAGCTCAGGGCAAACTGCTTCTTTATGAAATGGAGCATCTCCAAGGTGTGCACAGCCGGGACACTGCTGTCCCAGGCAACATGGAGTAACTCAGAGCAGGTGTGGCCTCTCTCCACAGAAGCACAGGAGGTGGTCCAACAAGAAAGCCAATGAGAAAGGTAGGACTGCTGACGAATCACCACAGGTTACAACAGTGACTTGATTCACACAATTAAAATCTTTGGGTCAAACCTCAGATTTCTTTCCTAGCAGACTTTGCAGGTGGCTCCTTCCTTCCTCTGTGTCTTGGGCTCAGTTTCACTTTGTTTATTGTTCTTTTGGTGGTTTGTATCCGAGAGCAAGAGCAAGAGGCACTTGACAACAGAATTATTTTCATAACATTTCCAGTTGATTGCAATCAGGAAAGAGATGAGAGAAAACATTTAATCTTAGGCCAGTTTGGGCCGGGTTTTATGATAGAACTTCAAGGAAGTCCTGGCCAGCCTTAGGACAATGGAGTCATTCACTGATGTCCACCTGGAGATCACAGCTTTGCAAGCACTGCCCTGTTGAAACTGGAGAGTTCGTAATTATTTGGCCCAAAGAGTGAACCACACTTGGATGCTGAACTCCAAATATTTCCACATGGGCAAAGACCTTGGTCCCAGTACCTCACCTTATTCCATACTCACTCCCCTTCCTTAGGGTCTCCTGAACTGTCCCTGCCCAGCTGTGGAGCAGGTGAGGACAGGCCTGGTCTTTCCCACACCTGGAGTCCATGTTGATTCTGCCTGTTCTGGGGCAAAATTAACTTAACATCTGTTTAGTCATTCTAATTCCTGCTGGGACCTGAGATCCCATCACCAATGGCTGTGCAAGTTCCTGGATCCAAAACATTTGCTTCTTAATACTTTTTACATGCAAATGGTTTCCATGATGATGACCTGGATTTATAAAAACAAGCAAAAAATGTACACGGACCTCCTGATGACCCCGTGCTACCAAGGACTCACTCTCTCAACACACGTTAGCCAAGTAGCAGGGCTCAGCCAGGCAGCTGCTGTCAATGGTGGGACAGTTTCCTCTGCACAGACATCCTGGTGTGCAGGTGAACGCAGAGAACGCCTCGCCCCATGGCACGCCTCTAATCTGAAATCCCGCAGCCGAAATTAATTTTTATTGACAATTAACATTTACTTCTTACTCTATGGGACAGGCTTTCAAGCTGTTGTTTATGGGCAACATCTCCGTAAGTCCACCCAACACTTTGTGAGGGAGACACTGATATCTTCCTCATTTCGTAGATGAATAATCAGACTTGGAGAGATCAGGAAACTGATTGGAGGCATCATATTTACACCAGTTGGAAGTTGCCTATGTCTGCTCTAAAATTTCCTATGACTAGTGAAAAAAAAATGTTGGTATCACACCAGCCTGGTTTTTCTTTGCCTTCAAGCATCACTCTGGCTATTGCATATGGTTCTTAGAGCCAACTGGCTGGGGGGAGGTGCAAATTTTGAGTACAAGAGTTATGCATCTTGGTCCTAAAATTACGTTTGCTTGGAGAAAGAAGAGAAAGTTCTAGAACAGATGTTGTCCTGGCAGTTTATATGTCTTTTTCTTGGCTCACACCTAGGTTTGACAAGAGGAAAACCCATGACTGCTAAATATCATTAACTCTCTTCAAACCTGTGGCCATTTAGAAAGGCCAGGGTCCTGGGGGTGAGCACAGAGTAGGACCTGGCTTTCTGTGAGCCCCTGCTTCACTCTGTTTCTTTCAGGAAATGCAGGAACAAAGGTGTCACTGGTGGAGGTCTGGCTGGGGGCCATGTGGTCTTCCTTGCACTTCTCTCTGTCTTCCCACTTGGAAAGCAGCGAGGGCAGCCTTCTAGACCCCCTCTGTCCCAAGCGGCAGGCACCCACCCCTGTGCGTCTCTCTGGAGTGCACCTGGGATGCAGGACTCTCACCTCTGTCATTGCAGGGTTTCCAAGGTGAAGGTGGACCCAGGACACTTCTATTAATAACTTATTGCTGCTCTGGAGGCTGGCAGCCTCCCTTGGAGACCCAAGTGGCCTCCTGTGCCAACTCTTTTCTCTCCTGGTTCTTCTTCATCCACCTCCGCTCCAAACCAGACAGCAGAGACCCCACAGATAAGCATGGTGAGATAGCCATGGGAAAGGGCCCCTCAGAGAGGCCAGGGTGCTCTGGCTGCCTGCCGGTGAGCGGGGAAGATTTCTGCTCCCCAAGATATTGCCACTTTTAGGGTGCTTCCAAATCTTGCATGCTCCATGATCAGAGAGAGGAATAAGCAAGTTAAGCCTGGTTTAAAAAAAAATGGTTCACTCATTCATTCATGAAAAGCCTGTTAGGGAGGGATCGCTGCTGGATGGGGGCATGTCATGTGCACGGCAGGGAGATCCATGCTGGGCTCTGGTTCCAGCCAAGCACCAGGGATGTGGGATGGGGCCCAGAGCACAAAGGGGAATGTGTTTAAATGCCATAAGAGAAACACAGAATGCTCATCCAGCTCCGAGGAGGGAGTGACAAGTCCCAGCTGGGAGATACGTGTCAGGAAAGGCTTTTTGGAGGTGGCAGCATTGGAGCCAGCCTCCAAGAACTGGTTGTATTTTGACACACAGAGAAAGGCAGGATCAGCAGAGAAATCAGAAGGGGCAAGGGCAGACCAGGATTACCATATCTAACTGACTCACTCAAAAATGTAATGGGAGATGTAATTACTTCTCTTAAGAGCTATTAAGTGGCATCTTAATAGTTCTATGCAATTTACAAAGTATTTTACCATCCATTATTTTATTTGATTCACACAAAATATGACCTTAAGCCTTAAGAACCTATCAAATTTTATTTTCAGTAAGGCTCAACTGAGGACCTAAATGTGAATGTAATTTAAACATTGCAATGCTTCATGAAGTCAAATAGTGCTACTTAGTACTAATGACTAGAAAATAGAGAGCATAGTATAATGAAGTCCCATGTATGTAAAATGTACATACTGCTTCATTAATGTCCTGTTCCCCCAACCTGGTTTGATAAGTAACAATGGGAGAGCATTAACAATGCCTGGTGGAACACTGGATTACTTGGTCCTATCATTAATTTTTAGAGAGATGGAGTTGTAAAGAGACACTCTCACGTGCATGCCCACCTGTGTATAATGGACGAGAGTGGATGTCCCTTAGGAGGGAGACTGGGACTTTGGGCCTAGTCAAAGATGCCCTGGCCAGATTTCCCACTCACACATGCTATTTTGGAGCCTTGCCAGACCCCATCAGAAGACAGAGCCCAGGTCCCTTTTCTTTGAATCCAGGAAGAGCATGACACCCTCCTGGAACTGATGGAATCAATGGAAATAATGCAGGGTCGTTTTCAAGCTTTGGTCAGAAAGGCAATGTGGCTTCTACCTCAGGAGCAAGCCCACATCTGAGCTGCTTCGAGAGAAGTCTGAGGCAGCCATGCTGGGAGGAAGCCTGAGCTCCATGGGGAGGCCATGGGCAGTCATTTTAGCTGACAGCAGTATGACTGCCTGGTATATTAAGGCATGTAACAAAGACACCTCTGATGGTCCTGCCCTGGCTGTAAGGTCATCTCTTAGCCCCATACCTGAGGTTGCACCTTGCAGAGCAGACACATGCCTTGTTATACCCATTCTAAGTTCCTGGCCCACAGAAACTGCATGAGAAACTGGTCTCTTTCATCAGTAAATTTTGGGGTTATTTGTTACACTGTAATAGTGAGTTCCAATTTGATCTGTAGTGGTTTGTTTCTTTCTTTAAAAATCTGAAGTAAATATGACAAATGTTTACATGTGTTCATTCTGGGTGATGGGTATATGAATATTTTTTTACAATTTTGCTTGGAAATTTTACATATTAGTTGAAAACTGTGATCTTAATATGAAACACAAATTGTTGGAATTTCTAGTAAAGTTATGTGTTAATGTCAAAAAGTGGAAAAATTCCAAAAGATTTGCATGTAAAGATATTTATATTTTACTTTGTTCATTTAAGAATTCAAAGATGGAGATGAAATTACTATAATATGGCCAATAAGCATCACAACAGCACGTTACTATAATAATTGCTGTTAATGTTGCTACACAGTAGCAAGTTCTGAAAACTGCTTCACATGACTTATAAATAAGATAAACATTTTCATAATAGTCTAGAAAAAGTCTGCTACAGCAGCATTGTTTACACGATTTTGAAAAGCAAATGGATTTTGGCCTGGTCAAAGAGATTAAGATAAACACAGGCATTTAGGGGTAATTTACCAATAAATCATGTCAGGCTTCCAGGTTTAGGTTGTTTACAGATAGAAAGTATTACTAAAAAACTAAAGAAAAGTAAAATCACTGACATGAAAATCTCCTGTAGGCTTCTTCTTTCCAAGTAGGCACGTGGAAATCGTGGTGATGTTGGAAATTATGAAATACACAATGGGAAAAAAAAATTCCTTCCACAGCTCACCAAATAGAGTGCTTCCTGCGGATCTTCTCCAGGTTTTGGGTTCCTGTTTCTTGGAAGTGTGTGTGAACCAGCAGACCAAAGCGCAGCCTATATGACTAGTGTTCTGCAGAAATTCGCAGGGTGTGCAGCAAGGGAGCAGGGGGTGTGCCGGGGCACGGAGGGGCAGGAGGCGAACAGGAACAGGGTGCAGAACAGCTGCCTGTGTGACTGCGCCCAGAAGCACCGATCCCACTCTTCCTCTCAGATGGTTGACACCAGGCCTGGAGCAAGGCTGTAGGTGAAAAGCAGCCTGGGGTCCTGGGAGACCCTGGGAAGAGCCGATTGTCTGGGACAACCACCTGGGTGGAGCCTGCTCAGGCTGCCAGGGAAGGATTGCTGGACAGGATGCAGGTGCTTAGCTGTGGGGGGATTCAGGGCCAAGGAAGGTGACTCCAAAGGTCAGGGACACTGTGAGGGTTCAAACGTGGAAGGCAAAAACCTCCAGTGAAGGACAGACTGAGGTCAGAGGGGCCAAGGTGGGGGAGGGATGGGAGCTGCCTGAGCAGGTGGAGGGGGAGCCAGAGAGGGGTAGGGGGACAGGCCTTCCTCAGGGGTACAGTTCCTGCCCTCCCACTGTACCACTAGGAGGAAGAGGTGGGAGGTGAGGTGGGGGTTGGGGGCTCTTGCCTCAATGCCGCAGTCTGGCTGGGCACAATTCACCAGCCACTTATCAAGCAGAAACAAACTTTATTTTTAGAACACACAGGCCACACCACAGGAGCTCTTCAGGAATTCCCTCAGAGCCCAACTGCCACCACCGGCTTCCCACAAGTCTCTCAACCCCCCCACTCCTCCTGCTCTTGAGGCCGATTGGCTGGGTTGTGTGGGTGGAGCCAAAAAAAGTCCCCCAATGAGCAGCTCCGTGGTCTGAAAGGGCAGGGAAACAGCCCAATGAGCATCACCGCAGAGGAGCCAATCAGCTGGCAGCTAGAAGTTTGCTGGGGCCGCTGTGAGCCAATCATCAGCTGGCAGCCTCAATGGAGAGGCTTGTCCCAAGCCTCCTGTTCTCCAGGGAGGTGGAGAGTGAGAGGTTTTCTGAGAGCAAGGGGAGGGACTGGGTGGGGAGGGGCAGGTTGAAAGTTTGTAGAGAACAGAGCCTGAGCACCAGAGTGAGGGGTCAGGACGCACCGCAGGGCAGCTGGGCAGCACTGAAGGCCCAGGAGCTAGTCAGGGCAGAGCAGCGAGGCTCCCAGAGTGCGCACAGCCTGGCTGGCGGGGGGGCCAGCAGCAGGGACCTTGCAAACTGGGGACTGAAGAACTGGACTGTGGGTCTCAGCTGGTCGGGGAAAAGAAAAGGAGGACCCAGGGCATGTGGTGGAGGTGGCCAGCAGGTTGCATGAAGTGTGAGGCTGGAGGCTGCTCTGGGAGGTGCAGAGCCCAGACAGCAGAGCTGTAGGGGAGGGGCCCAGGGCTCTTGTTCACTCTGAAGCCCTAGCACCTCCTAAGGCCAGGACCTGGTCACTCCATACCCTCCTCTTGAATGAATGAGAGAATAGTGCACTTTGAGATATAGCTTGAGGTACACCTTCCAGGATGACTGGGGAAGGCTGCTGGAGATGCAGCCCCTTAAGGTGTGGATGTGAGGTGTCTCGGCAGAGCCCCTGTGTTGACGTAGGAGTGATCGTACGTGAGATGTTTGGACTGAGGGAGCCATAACCCAACCAGTCCATGCTAGTTTGAATGGACTGACTGGGCAGTAACTGTGGGCAGGTGGGGCATGGGTAGAGAAGGTAGGGTACTTGGCGGGGGAGGTACCCTGGGAGGGTGCATCTTCCCTGTGGCCCCTTCCCCTTCTCTCTCTCTATCACCAAGAATGGAGCAGTGCTCCTTCCTGCACCACGCCTTTCTGCCATGGTGTTCTGCCAGGCCTGAGGCCCAGAGCCACAGAGTGATCCCACCACGCATAAGACCTCTGACACTGGAGCCAGAATCAGCTCGTCCTCCCTAAGTCGTCCTTGTCAGATCTTCTGGTCACAGTGATACAAAGCTACTTGACACACAGCTCAGGACCTGGCTGAGACTCCTCTGCTGAGCAGAGGAAGGTTCTGTTGCATTCAAAACCTGCATATGGGGGAGATCAGGGCACCGACAAGGTGGAGGACGTTTTCTCATCACCCCTAATGTGCACAAGGTGGATCAGAAGGCAAAGCGTTAGGGCAGCGAAAGCCACAGCCAGACTGGCAGCCACAGTCTGAAGACCGGAACTTCCCGTGACCTGTGACCTTTCTCTGGAGGGGGCCAGGCTTGATTTCAGGCAGTCACCATGGCAACGGAAACACCACAGCTGAAGCTTGCCCCTTTGGGCCATCAGTGCTCCAGGTGAGGCCCCAGACCTGACCAGACTGCAGCTCAGCAGCATCTGGAGTGGCAGGTGTTAGAGATGCAAATCCCAGGCCCAGCTACACCCCTGCTGAACCTGAAGCTCTGGAGTCTGTTTCTGAAAGCCCCCAAGGTCACAAGCCAGCCAGGTCACAAGCCCACTAGGCCACTGAGTGCGCTGCTCTCAAGGCAGGTGGGCAGGGACAGGAGGGCGGTTTGCAGTCAGGTGGACTTGAGGGAAAGCAGGCCCATGCTGTCCTGTCCTACGGCAGGCACAAAGCTGCCCCCAGCCTCAATTCCATTCTTTGGAAAAATAGGAAAAATGACAACAACTTTCCTCGTAAGGCTGATTTGATGCTAAAACTAATGTATTTAAAACACCTGAAGCATACTTAGCTATTGCAGTTTGTGACTGGAGGTTTCAATACCCGAATAACCCCACATAGTATGTAATCTCATCCAGATCAATATGTTACTGGTTTATGAATCAAATACATTTATCTTGCTACGTAGTAAAAAAGTATCACTGATATAAGACAATGTTAAAGGACTTGGGGCAGGAGTGCTGCTCAGTGGCAGCACATGTTTTGCATAAGGGCCCTGTCCATCCTCGGCACTGAAAACAAATAAATAAAGCAGATACGGTAAAGAACAATGCTATGGGCATGACATGGAAACACACCGTAGCTATTAAACACTGCAGGTCGGTTAAAATCTAAATTCCTGCTAATGAAGCCATCGCCTTTTTAAGTCTTTGTACTGAGGGAGGCAACTGTAGTTTCTTCCCCAGTTTCAGTCTGTGCTGTATCCACCTTTCATTACTGAAGGAGTAGCTGAAGCCTGGATTCCTTTACAAAGAAAAGAGGTTTATTTAGCTCACAGTTCTGGTTGTTCAAGGGCCGCACCTGGTAGTGGCCTTCTTGCTAACAAAGGCCCTGGGTGACACAAGGCATCGCGGGGCAGGAGACAGAACGCGTACGAGTGTGTCATCTACTGGTCTGGCAGAATCACACCAGATTCACCCCTGGGACTCCTCCCGATAACTGATCCCAACCACCTATCACCTCTATGCAGAATGGACAGACTAAGTTCCCACCCTCAGAGGACCTCACAGTGAGGATCAGACACATGAACACCAAGGATGACTCAAACCATATCCAAACCACAGCAGCCAGGTTACTTTTCCATCCTTCTTTGGACAATGGGGGCCTCTCACCATCTGGAACAGTTTCCAAATCAGGGTCCTCAGTGGCCAGAGACGTGATTCTTCCTGCGCTGGATTTTCTGCAGAGCCTGCTCTTGGCTAAGAATCTGTGCTCTTGTGGGAGCGAGTGGGTACGTGCTTTAAGAGACCATCCACAGCATTTTTCTCACTAGCTTCAGCTTCTCAGTCCCTCTAGCTCTTGGGCCTGCTGAGAAGGGACTTGGTGCTTCTTCTTTGCTGTATGCTTTCACTTCCAAACCTGCCATTGTTGCTCAGAAATCCTATTGAGTTGAATCTGACTGGGTTTCTGTCACCAAGCTGCATGTGGTCCATGCCTTGGTTTCATGGGCACCACAGTAATGTCATGGCTACTTCACACCTCCTTCAGTTCTGCCTTTGGAAAGGCAAATCTTCATTAGTTGAGAAAAGCGTAAGCAGCAGCAAGGAGAGGCTGCCTCTTCAGGACCCTGCATGGGCAGCCTCTTCTTCCAAAAACCAATCTTCCAAGCAACTCTATAAAATATGGCTGAAATCACGCATCTGCACAAACTTATATCCAGGCTTTTTGGAACTTAGTATGATATCAACAACATTTCTACATTGTTATTTTACATGTAAATGTCATCATTTCTCCAATAAGTAAATCAAATGAGCACACCAGATCTAACCCCATTCCGCTCTTTACACACCTGAGTTGTTCACTGGGTCAGAATTATACACTTTGCCAGTCATTTTTTCTACTAGTGGAGTGGTCGGAGTGTCCAACCATCCTTTGTTCATCCTGGTTTTAACATGGTCAATTCCATGTCCCAGGGAATGCCCTCAATTCCAGGCAAGCCAGGACAGCTGGTCACCCTAGGAGAGGCCAAGGACCAGGTGCACATGCCTCCTCAGGGACTTGGAGGACCTCGTCCCCAGTAGGGTTTGAACAGTATCTGCTGTTTTTACTTCCTAACCAGGAAGATGGTGTGCTCTCTGAAGACAGAAGCCATGCCTGAAACTATATGAAACACACAAAAGTATCATTAAAAATGAGGGTTACCCCAAAGAAAATTTGGGGGATGCAACCACTAACTTTGAGGATTGAATTATTAAATTGATACTGAGCATTTCAGATGGGAACAGAGACATCTTTGTGTGCCACATTCAGGAAAGGCCTTCTGTGTATGCACAGTGGTCAGGACCTGACGTGTGTCTGGGGGCTCCTGTCTGCTCTGCATCTCTGTCCTGCAGCCAGTGATGCCCACAGGGAAGCAGCTCCTGGGGAGGTGCAGGCCAGCTCTCAGGGGACAATGAAATCTGCAAGGTTAGTTCACCTCGGATGGATCTTATCTATGAGGGGCAAATCTGTACTGCAGGTTTCCTTTGAATGACTGTCCTTGTCTACTGAGTTTAACAGAAACTGAACAAGCCCCCCCCCCCTCCACACACACAGCTTCTTTTCATATGTTCAGTGGTCTGTTGGGTTTCCTCTCAGGGAATCATCTGCACGCTCTATCTATGCTCAAGGCTCACTCTCTTTCTCTTATTGATTGACAGAAGTTCCATGTATATTCCTGAGATGGCAAGGAACTGCTGTTGTTCAGATATCACAGGTTGCTTTCCAATTCTTCTGGAGAAATTCTGGGTCCTAGGTTTTGGGCGAGTTATGTCATCTGTCTGTACCTCTTCCCTCCTCCACAAAATGAGAACGACAGCACGCACCTCGTGAGGAGTTGGCCCACGTCAGGTGTCTGGATCAGTGCCCGGCAGGCAGTGAGGTCACTGCAGCCCTGGCTGTGCGTGGGTACCATCTCCATAACGGGGCTGGGGTACTGGGCTCTGCTGCACCACTACTCTCTGTCATCAATCAGTCAACATCACAATGTCATTAACCAGAAGCGAGCTTGCCACAGGAATCAATTGGGGGCTTATCATTGAGACTTTAGGAAGTTTCTTTATGAAGTCTTTCCTTGACCTTGTCACAGGTCCCTGTATTTCCCTTCATTCACTTTACCGTTTATTTACTTAGACATCAAAGTCCTGAGTCTACCTTGACTCCACCTCTGAATGTGGGTTGTGAAAGAGTCATTGTTTTTTACAGCACCACTTACTGAAAACTCCGTCTCTTTCCCAGGGCTGTGGGGCCTCCTTGGTGGAATATATTGCCCAGGATTTGTCCATCCCGTTGGTTCAAGGGCCGTCCTGGCTGCAGTCCACGCTATCTTTACCACTTTGGCTTGTTAGTTTATCCTCATTTCTGGTCAGACAAGCCCTCATCTTTATTCCATGCACCATTTTTAGAGTGACTTGCCCATTTATAGTTCTTTATGCTTCCACCCACAGATATTACAATAACTGTATTTGCTTCTTTCTTCTTTTATTAACTCGTGATAAATAGGAACCTGAACTCCAGCTCCAAGTTCACCCTGTTTTGTCACTAGGCCAATGGTAGATAAGGTTAAAAGACTACATGGTGGGGGGCCAGTTAACAAATTCAATGCATGAATCATATATTAGCAATAATTCCAACGGTTTTTGGAAAGGGAAACTGAGAGGGTGGGCTTTAGGCAGGGTACTCCAATCTGGCTCATGCTGAATTGCTGGGGCTTGATTAGTGTTTGTTTATTTTCCTAAGAAAAGAGGTTACAGAGAGACCGAGAAAATGGTAAAGGCAGTCAATACATAGTCACTAAAAATTTCAAATAATTTATACACACATACACACACACACACATACATTACACCTTGACAGATTACACAGCTAAAAAAAAAATCATGAAGCGAAATGTGTCTAAGAAGATCAGGAGTAAGGAAAATAACTAATTGCATGGCATGCCATTAAACAGGAATTGGAAACTGACTATTTAAGAATATTCTAATTATAAATACTTGAAAAGCATATGAAATATGTGTTTGCTATCTTCTAATAGCTGTAACAAGATGAAGAGTAAAAGGCCATGCTGGACTAATGTGAGATCAGGAGGGAAGCCAGGATTGATACTTCTTGGACTCTGTTTCCACACATTACTATAGTTCTTCCCAGGACACCTTCACAGTAACAAAACATGGATGTTGACTGTGCCCCACGTGTTCAGGAGCAGACTGTCTGGATAAGTCCGCACCTTCCCTAGTGAAAGCCTGTTTAACAGCCGCCTCAGCCCTGCCTCCAGGTTTCTGTTGTTCATTCCTGGCACTGTCAGGTGGGCAAGGCTGGGTCTAATTGCAGCCTCGGTGCCTCGTAAGATGGTCTGCGTAGTGTGGTGTGTTTGTTAAGCTCAGTTCTCTTCTGGCTGGAAAGCCCAGAGGCTGAGACGTCTTTTTGGACATTTTCCTTTTTGCTAAACAGCGTAAGCTCTCTTTCCCCAATTTAAAACTTGATCTCATTGGTGATTAAATTCACTCTTTTCATGTTTTCTGCTACTTAAGGAAGAAAATGAGTTTCTAAGCAGGAAGTGTATATTAAAGTGCTAAGATTAAAAACACTGCATGGGACAGTATTTTTCCTACTTGATATTAAACTACACTCATTAAATTTGAGTGACTGTTCAAGGTACAGCATCTACCTCGATCATCACCTGAATCTGGACGTTTGTGATCACTGCACTGTCTTCATGCCATAGACCAAAGGTTGGGTTTGAGGCCAGATTCTGAGGGCAGGAAGAGCAAACTGCAGTATGACATTCTGAGTGCCTATAGAGCCAGCGCAACTGCCCTCAAACTATAAGGTACATTTGTCTTTTTGATCCAACCGGAACATAGGCATGAGCCAGATCAGTTCCTTTTAACCATGGCACCTTTGGGCTACCTTCAGGTGTCTGAATTTACTGGAAATTTTCTGGTGCCTGTGGAAAAGCATTTAAAATAGTGAGAGGTTGCTGATAACTTAGGGCCCAGGACCAGGGGAGAAGGTCGTGTGGGCAGAGTTGTGTGTATGCCTCTGAGCCACAGGGCACAGTGACCCTCACAGCATCACCCAGCTCAAGCAAGTTGACAACTGGTTAGGTCCAGGGCCTGAGCTGCCATGACGCTGGTCACTCTGCACCAGACCCCAGAGCCACTGGGCATACCTTGGCTCTGTCCTCCCAGGAACTCTTCCAGCCTCGAGCCCCCTGAAAGGGCCACCGGACACACCAGTGCCAGCAATGCCGCTCATAAAACCCCTCACTAAGTACCGCTGGCGAGAAGTCCAAAGCCCACCTCTAAGTGACCCCAATGGTCTGACAACAAATGGCACCATCTACAGAGTAAGAGGCATTGCCACGTCTCTTACCTCCCTTGAGGGGTGGTCAAAGGTGAACCAGTCCCCACTCTTGCCTTGAAGGGACCTGTGACATAGTGGAGAAGCTGAAGACAATCCAAGCACAGGCCAATCCAAGCCACGGAGTCAGAGCATGGGTAAGAGCAGCTCTGGTGAGACCTTCCATGGAATCTTGGTCTGGTCCCTTGGTAGTCGTGGGACCTCAAACAAGTGCATAACTCCTATGTGTTCTGGATTTCTCTTTCTTACCCAGGCAAGAAGGGCAGTAATATTTACATATCCTAGGACCATGGTCAAGATCAAATGAGATCATGGAGTGCCCAGTGCCTAGGGGTAAGTGCCTAATGAATGGAAGCCACCATGAAGGCATGAAGGAGAAGAATAGATCGGAGAGGTGGGAATCGTTCTCCGGATCAGACAAGCAGGACACTTGCATGTGCACATGAGGTTTGGAGAAAGGAAAGTCAAGGGAACAGAGGAGAAAAGGGTTAAGGAAGGTCCAAGGACCAAGCAGCGCAGTTGGGCTGGGGCAGCTGATTGACTCCTCTCCAGGAGAGAGCCCGCCCTGCTCCCAGGAGGCATGGCTGTGGACAGGTCAGAGGGAGGGGCTTTGTTCGGCCACCTTCTCTTGGGTTCTTCTCATGTCCCTTTCCCGCTGGGTGCTCTCCTGGGATGTGTCTCAGCTAAGGTAAGGCAGACCTGGGGTTGAGGCTGAATCCAACTCCTGAAGGCAGATGCAGGCCCCAGAAGTCCTTCAGGGTGACAGGTGACAGCCTGCTCATGTTGCTGACATCTGTATTGCACTTGGTGGCCAGGTATTCGCCACTCACAGAGCCTTCATGCCTGGGCTCCCTGGGGACCCACCAGGGTGAAGACAGCTGGTTGAGGATCTGCACTCCTGGTCAACTCCTTCCCAGGGCATGTCCAGCAGGCCCCTCCAGCTGGGAAGGGGCAACAAATGCACCCCGAGCATGAGCTGGACCAAGGCCATGATGGACTTAAAGTGCAGCCCAGGCTCCTTGCTCAGACCAGGCAGCACCAGGCAGGCTGCTGCTGGGAGTGACAACATCAGAGGGGCCTTGGGGACATTAAGGGTCAAGCATCTAGTCTGCAAGGGTCTGTGGCTGCAGGGTGGGATAGGGGCGGGATGCAAGCAGCAGAGAGTGTCCTCAGAGAGCATGTCACCTGCTAGGACAGTGAGGCCACTGCTCATCCCAGCAGCGGCTCTCACCTGGACAATAGTGGCTGTGGGCTCATGGAGCTGACTTTCACTCCGCATCCACTGGGAACAAAAGCATCCGCCACGGTGTCAGGCCTCCTGCCCAATCATGCAGCCCTCAACCCAGGCTTCAGGGCCCGCTGACCTCAGGTCTCACCAGCCTTGGGATTTCTCCCATTTTAGGAAAGTCCAAGGTGCGTGCCTGAGTCCTTCTGCTGTGTCTGCCATCAGAACACAGTGTTGGGCTCTGAGCAAGGCCAGGTCCACACCTGCACACCAGACTGGGCAAGATGAGGACAGGTGCCAGATTTAGAGACAGACGGTGAGAGGAGGGAACTGGTGTGTGCCAAGGCTTCCGCACGCTCCCAGGTTTACGTACATTTCTCACGTAGCCCCTACAGCGCAGTGGACAGATTAATAGTTCCCTGCCACACTGAATAAACAGAGGCTTGGGAAGCCGCCCAAACACGCAGCTCTGACTTTCTATGCTGGTCTTTCCTTGGTCTTACACTAAGCTCCAGTTTCTACCAGCTCAGAGTGGACCCCGCCATGTGCTTACGTTGCCATCTTGCCACCCTGTCTCACAGGCCTGGGGATTGCCGTGCCCCCAGATCTCCACACCCAGGCACCCTCTCAGCCCATTTCCCCAGTGTCTGTCATCAGCAGTGGCTATTGTTATGAGCCACCTTAACTCTTGCAGAGGAGGATAAGCACTTTGCATACATTAGCTCTATCAGCCTCCCACGGAAGGGCTCCGCCCTGCGCTGGTCCTCCAGCTCAGAAGGGGTGACACCCATACACCAGTAAGCAGCCATTCTCAACCACTATGTGCTTCCGTGATGGGCTACACTAAGCCAGCTCAGATCTAAAAGCTGATCATCTCTTTGCAAAATTTTGCAACAATAAATTATGAATATCTAATTCAAAGACAATTAGAATTGCTTTTGTAATGTATTGAACTAGATTGGGCTTAAAAGCAAAATTCTTCTGATAAGCCGCACATAGACTGGATAGGAGATCATAACAATCCTCCCATGTTGGGTGGTGGACAAAAGATAAACTGGCCATACAATTACCAAGTTACTGAGACACAACACACAGAAAGATCAAAAACCTTCATGGATCAGTCCAGAAACTCATTATTTCTTTATTTGACTTTGCCACGTCAATGTTGAATGGATTTAAATTAGCTCCTTTTTTCTCCTCTACCCTGAATACTTAATAGTTTTAACTATCTTCCTGGCTTCCCTGTGTTTGCTTTGGAAACTCACTCAGGGACAACCAAAGGGGTCTCGTTTCTCCACAGGTGTCTGCAGAGCATCGCTTTGAGAAACCAGCATATGTGCCCTGTTTCTGCCCTCTCCCCATAACGTGCCCCCATCAGACTTCAGAGCGGGAACTGCTGGCGCCCGTGCCTGTCTGTGGCTCCGGGGCATCAGCTTACAGCGTCCCTCCCCACGGGGCTGGACACACATGTCGTCTTTCATCTGCCCAGCGCTTCCAGTTGGCAGAAGTACCGTGAAATCAGAGTCATCCTGTGCGCACATGGGGCTGAGCAACAAGTGAGAGCCGCATCGGAGACACTGTGACACTGTCGAGCAGTCAGCCGGGGGGGCTGCCGGGGGCTCATCACACAGGCAGGACCCCACAGTGTCCCACAATGTGGCCCTCAGCACCCTTAGCCTCCCTAGTGCCTGGGCATCTGGCTCTAGTTTCAGAAATGTGGAGCCAAAGACTTCTGAAGCCCCGCCTGTCCCACTGCTCCTCTTGTCCTGAGTCATTCCATCTTTTCTTCTGTCCCCTCCCAAGGCTCAGGCACACCTGACTTACAAGACCTTACTTGGGAGTCTCATTGTGGAAGCCTTTGTGCTGATGGACTTCATAGAACCACTGCTCCTCCAAGCCAGCCTCCAAGCTAGGCAGGCAGATGCAACAGGCACTGTCACAGAGCACGGTGCTGCTGGAGGGCACCTGTGTCCACCTACGTGACACTCATTGAAGGCCATGTGTGAAACTCCTTGTTCTGCATTATGAAGCCACGAGAAACCAGTTCTATTTCAATAAGAGAAATAAAATTCTGCAGCCCTGTGGGTAGGGAGAGGGTGCTGGCTGGATGGCTGTCTACCTAATGGGGACAGCAAATGCCCCTGGGAGGAGGACATCTAAGTTCTCACGCTGTTTGAGGTTCCCGAAATTCATCTCTGAACTATTTCTAAGAAATGAGAAAACAGTGTCCCACACTGATTTTTTAGGATTTACTATAAATACAACATAAAATAGCAACAAAACCCACAAAAAGAGTTATAGACTCCATACACAGATGGCAGTCTTATCAGAATCAAAGGCACTCAAGTGTACCATGTAAGTTAAAAATGAAACTCAATGTTTGAGTGTTAATAAGCAGATAATTGTGGCAGAAGTCTATGGTGTGGGTGGGCTCGTGACGCTCTGCCTCACCTTTCTCAACTGCCTGGTCCCAGTGGTCACTGCAACAGGAAAAGCTATCTCCTCTGCCCTACAACAATCCTACAGGAGAGGTCACCCGCCTCACAAGATTGGCAGCAGAATAAGCACCTATGTCTCTAAAATCCAGGCCGGTACACACCTTGCTCCATCCAGTAGTTGCCACTGTATACATGGTCCATGGCAGGTCCCCTCCTTGACCCCACAAGCACTAGGACCCAGACAGAGGGTGCACCTGCTCCAGGGGACAGCGCCTTCCATTGCCATCTCCTCCTGTGACATCATCTGCAACACAGCATGCCCACCAGGAGGACCGTCTGACTTCAGGAAACCAATTCCTCCATGATTTAAGTTAGTTTCATTCCAAGACATCGTCCCCCTCTAGACATGGTGACCCTGAGTTCAGGTCAGGAACAGGGACCTGAATACTGACTCAGCTATACAGGGATCGAGTAGGAACCTCAGATGAGTTGATAATCAACTGCTTTACTCAGAGAAGTAAAGAGATGCCAGGGACACGTGGCAGGGTGTCTGGATCCCTGTGCTGCTTCTCCGCACTACGGCATCAGCGCCACCCATGAGTCAAAGACTAACATCCGAGGGTTTAGGACCACTCAGCAGCAGTCACCCCGCTCCCTCCCTGCATCCCCAACGCCCCAGGAGCGTTCCTACTGCACAGAGCTGGTCTTGCACTTTGGGAGGGGGCGCTGTGCTGGGCCACACCACCCAGCACTAAAACAGCCTCACAGGAATTAAAACAAACCACACTCACTCACTGCAGCCCTTAGGGTAATGGTCACACAAGTACCAGCCCCTCGGTTCTACTGTTTTATCAAACACAGAAGAAAGCAGGAGCGCAGCACCCTGGGAGAGCTGGTCTGACCTGTCACCCACCTGGGCCACCATCCACAGGCTCATGGGCCCCTGGTGTTCTCCAAAGCTACCTCAAGAATGCTGACGAGCTTTGCATTTTCCTCACCAGAAACACGCTCCTTTCTTGGTTGTGGCTTAAGACGGAAAAAAAGAAGAAGGAGGAGGAGGGAAAGGCTTTATTTTCCCTGAAAGCCAGGCTGCATTTGCTCTGTCTCCACAGCCTTGAGGGCTCGAGGCTGAGCCTGGAACTGTGGGTGCCAGGCCCCCCATGCCCCTCGCTGCCCGCCGGGCCAGTGCCTGTGCCCCAGCTGCCCCTGAAGTGGCGGCTGACGACACGGGCGCTGAGCAGAGCCAGGACAGCTGAGAGAAGGCTTTCCTGCACAATGGACGTCAGCACATAAAAATGACGGCCCTGAGGAGCCAGCAGTCTCTCCTTCCTGCTTCCGTCACGTTCCACGTCACAGCCCCCAAATTAGGCTCCTGCAGACGACAGAACCCACGTGAAGACAGAGCCCAGTGGGCGGGGATCTGTTCTCCCTCCTGCCAGAGGCCTGTGGGGGCGGGTGCTGCAGGGCCTTGAGGGCCCCATGGCTTGTCAACACCTCTGGGGACTGAGGAGGGAGCCCAGGGACTCTGCCCTGAGTGGTGAAGAAGGCACTGTCGGGGGGAAGGGGCTTTTGTCAGCCTGCGACATCAGCTTCAAGGTTGGCTGCAGGGGGACTGATTGACGAATGAGCCCCTTTCTTGTTCACTCACGAATTTTACAAATATTTACTAAATTCTGGTGTTAGGCATGGGGGACAAAGCATTGCCCCTGGACACTCGGGGAATGCTGAGGGTGGTGGCCACTCACACCACAGCAGGCAGGCAGTGAGGCTGTTTGTCAGGCAGACGAAGGAAACCAAGCCCAGCCCCGGGTAGGTTTGGGGTAGGGGAGGCTTTTCTGAACCAGGAAACCCCAAGCTATATTTTAGGGTAAAAATGGAATGGCTTCACAAAGGAAGGTATTTTGAGAAAAGAAGAAGACATCTGCAGGGGCCTAGGGAAGACAGGAGGCGCGTGGGGACAAAACCTGGAGGGGAGACAGTCGGTGCTGGGATCATGGGTGGCCTGTGCGCCAGGCAAGGCAGGGCTGTCTTCAAAGTTCTAGCTTCCCTGCCTTTGATTAGGTGCCTGCAGCCTTCTATCTCTGTCTGACCAGGAAGCAGACCAAAATGTATTAGTCAGGTGAGGCTAATAGTAAGAGCTATAACAAACACCCCCTTCAATCTCAGTGGCTTAACACAAGAAAGTTTGTTTCTGATTCTTATTTCCATATTCTCACGCAGGTTAACTGGTGGAGAAAGAAGAGAGATGAGGAGAGGGACTGCCATCCTGCAGACGCCCGAAAACTGATCCATTTCCCTCCTGGGACTCCCTCATCCTCTAGGGCATCAGGTTCTCAGGTGTCAGGTACAGGAGGGGAAGCAGCAGGTGGGCTGCAATGAGGAAGGTCATTTTGGCTCTGGGCCCTGCAGTGTCACATGATGCTTCCTCCAACATCAGTGACCAGAACTTACACACATAGCCCCACAAGGTGCCAGGAAAACTAGAAAATGTGACCCAGCTGTGTGTCCCAGAGGAAGAGTACTGTTATCCTCCCTTCAAGGGCAAATCAGTATCCAGCAGATTTTTTATTTTTATATTTAGGGCAAGTTTATTAGTGCTTTGTTATGCTAGATCAGGGTCAGCAAATTTCAGCTCCAGGGTTAACTCCAGCCCACCGCCTGTTCCTTCTCCTACCCCTGGCTCCCGCCTGGCTCCAGAATCTTCCTGTAGTCACAGGAATCAATTGTTTTGAGCAGCACTGGTGGCCGGGCCAATGGCAGGTACTCTATAAGCATAGCCAGAGCCCTCACGAAGGCTGGTATTGCTACACCCCTCCAGAGCAGAAGAGACAGGCTCAGGTATTGCTCATCCTTCAAGTTGCTAGATGGGGGATTGGGATTTAGGTCAAGGTCCATCTGACCCCAAAGGACATATACATGCAAGCTCCTTCCACTCTACTTGGAAGCTTATGCCAAGCATCTTGAACAGATCCGTGTGCACACCACGGCCTCATCTGTTGGGTGTCCACCTAGTTATGTCCGCTGCCTTTGTCCGAGACTCCCCTCCAAGGTTTGTCAAGGTTCAGGGCATGTGATGCAGCTGTAGGCCTTCACCTCAATCAACTGTAGGATTATTACTTTCAGTTGCGCATCCCTGAGGGACTCCCCGGCAGCATTTCACCAGATAAGATCTGGGACTCCTGCCTCCAGATTCAGGATGGGGCATTGCCCCAGCATCTGCAGCTGGGTCTGACAGAACTGCCACTGACTTCCGCTCGTCTGAGTCACCATAGTCTCATCACTAAGAAATACCCAGTGCTTTCCTTGGGAAGTCCAGGGCCCACTTGCCTGGCCCACACAAAAAGGAAGATTCCCAAACCCACCCCATCTTAGGATTCCAAACTGTAGGTGGGCCCCAGGAAATGCACCAAGCACCGCTCCAGGGACACTTAGAGGCCACCGAGAAGAGAACAACGAAGATGCACAAGAAGAGGACCTGGCACCCCTTTCCTCATACCTTTGTCTTGACCTCTCCCTGTCCTCTGAGGCTGAGGTCAAGGTCAGTGTGCATTCTGCCCCAGTCACCCTTCAGTTCCACCCTCTCATCATGCCATTGTCTCAGGGCTGTTCTCCCTCCCAAGGATGAATCTCATTCTTGGGGGCATCCCGGCCTAGCCCTGTGGTAGCCTACGACAAAGGCTGAATAAGTGTTGGTACTGAAAATATCAGCTGCCAGAGAGACGCAGAAGCCGCCTGCCTGTTCTCAAAGATTCTATTGCACACACTTTCCTTGTGGTTCTGGGATCCCAAAGCATCGCCAGGTGGGTCTGTTCAGCCTCTCTGCTGCCTGGGCCAGGTAGCAGGTTGTACTGAGCGAATTCGTTCACTAGGGTCCTGCTTCTCCTTCATTAAAAAAAATTACTAAATTATTAAAACACTTGTCATCAATAAAAAGCGATAGTGATTTTAAGGGACTCATGCTGAAAGCAAGACTCACTATAAAATGTCCTTGTTGAGTGGCTGGTGTTCAGGAAGTGAGGGAGAACCGCTCACCTCCAGGGAAGACAGTCAACAGCTTCATCGCTCTAGACTCAGCCAGGTGGTCCGGAAGGGGAAAGGACTCCAGGCTGGTGGATGGTCCTCCAGTTCCCAAAGGTGACAGTGCTGATCCTCTCTGGAGGGAGCCAGGCTCCCCATCAACACGCACCAAACACACAGTAGATGACAACAGGTTTCAAACACGAAGATGTCAGGCATTTACCAGATGCAAAATACAGAGGCAGCAGGTGTAAAGTACTCGAAGAAACTGAAAAGAGAAACACGCAACTGAACAAGAAAAAAGAGACCAACAGACGGCCAGATGTATTTGAAAAATATCAAATACAACTTTGATAAAAAAAAAATTGTTAAAAAAGTTCAAGGGATGGATTTAACAGCATATTTGATACTGCTGAATAGAAAGTGATCTGGAAGTCAGATCTAAACAACAACAACCAAAAACAACAACAACAAAAAAGACTAGACCACAATCGCAGATACAGAAATGGGAAATGTAAGAGGAAGTGGTGAAGGAAAGAAAATGTCAACTTGGGTCTAATCAGCATCTGAGAAGGGAAGGCCAGAGTATGGAAAAGGCAACACTGAAGAGATAAGAGCTGAGAATCTCCCAGGACTGATTAGAGAATCAAGTTCATAGTCATAGAAAATGAAGCATTCATTCACTCACAAATCCTCATCCAGTGCCTACCTGTGCCAGATATTTATAGAGACAATGTACATCAAGATGGATAACAAACAAACACCCACTTAGACACAGCCCCAAAGAAAAGCGGATCACCTACAATGGAAGGACAGTCAGGTGGACAACAGACCTCTCCAAAGCAAAATGAGATCCTCCTAGGAGGTCCAATCTGAGGGAAAATGACTGACCACTGAGGATTATTTATCTAGCAAAACTAACTTTCAAGAATAAGGATGGGAGAAACACAGTTTCATATAGACAAAAAAATTCAAAACATCGATCACCTCCAGATAAACATAAAGAAACACTTAAAAGTTTTAGTTCAGAAGGAAGGGGAGAGATAAGATGCCATACGGAATGCCCAGCAAGCCCCGCTACAGATAAGCCCACGCACAGGGAGCCACACAGAACCATCAGTTACTAACACACCTCGGACCTAGAACACAGGCTGCTCATACGTGGATGAATTAAAGAGTTGAAGACCTCAAATTGTTTAGGAGGAAGCCACAACATCAAACTTAGGCTCTGTTAAGGAAGCTCAGTAAAACGTCCAAGAGTGATCACATACACACACAAAAAGAGGAAATAAAAGACCTAAATTTTATAAAAATAAAGAAAGAAGTAAAATAGAACATAAAAAACAAAGGACCTGTTTTAAGAAAAATACAGACAGGACAAGATAAAGAAAGTGATATAGGGCATAACAAACCCAAATCTATCAATTCTACAGCAAATTTCAAGAGACTAGTGCATTAAAGGATTGTTATGGGTTGGATCTTAAAGTTCCCCAAAGGCTTGATTGTGGTGAGCCGCTTCTGCAGATTATGGTCGCCATTGCAGGATGGCGCTGGCTCCACTGGGTCTGTGACAAACAACTCCTTGTTTGGGAGAGTTGGTGCATGGTTTTTCAGCACCCTGTGAGAAAGTTCCACGTGGCAGCTTCGCATTGGGGCTTGGGATGCTTTATTAAGGCTGGGAGGGGCATCCGACCAGGAATTAGAAGAAATATCAAGGGCCTGAATAAACTGCTGAAAGAAGATTCCTGAGTTGCGTCTTCCTTGCGGGCAAGGGGTCGCGACACTTGATCATCAAACTGGGGTGCTATTAGGAGGCAGGGGAACCTTTAGGAAGCTGGGTCACTGGGGCTTCTCCTCTAAGGACAGATTGCAACCCAAGCCACTACCTCTTGTCTCAGCCATGAGGTGAACAGGCGTCCGCCATGACTGCTGCCTTACCACAGGCCCAAAGTGAGGGGCCAAGAGACCACAGACTGAAGCCTCTGAAACCATGAGCCAAAATAAAACTTTCCTCCTTATAAATTGACCATCTCAGATATTTTGTCACAATGACAGAGAGCTGGCAAGTACAAGGAGACTGAGCACATTAGATAAAAGCAAAATCAAGTTTTATATATATATAAAATAAGAATCACATGAAACTATTAAAACATGGGAAGTTTGAAAGTCATAGATAAAGCTGGAGCTAAAGTGGCTATATTAATATCAGACAAAATACATCATGGATTTTAGATAGGGTCCTATACTATAATATAAAGTTCAATTCACTGTGATGATTTTTTAAAAATTATAAATTTGTGTGCGTATGCATTCAGTAAAGTTGCCTCTGGTATATAAATTTTAAAATCTGGAAATATAAGGAGAAACTTACAAACTGACCAAAATAATGACAAATTTCAATGTTCTTCTTTAATTATTGATAGACCAAGTAGATAAAAAATTAATTAAAATAATTTAATAGGATAAACTAACAAGCTTCAAATATTGAACATCTATAAAACTCTATAGCCACCCAATAGCTAAAGACCACACATTCTTTGCTAGCATGTGTGGAACACTTATCAAAGCGACTCTTACAAGACCAAGAATTTATTGAATTCAATAAAATTCAGAGAATCCATATCATACACACTGCATTCTCTGCCCCACTGCAGTTAAATAAGAAGGCAACAATAAAAAGACAGAAGCATCAGCATACATTTGAAGTTTAATAATAAGCCTCCAAGTAAATCCTAGATCAAAGAATAATAATAAAAATCTAACAGAATGGAATAAAAAATTCACATTTCAAAACTTGTGGAGATGCAGCCAAAGAAGCTCAATGAAGCAGATTTGTAGCTTTAAATATTTACACTAGGAAAAGAGAAAGACGGGAAGTAACTGAGCTCAGCCTCCAAGTTCAACTAGAAAAAGTACACCACGAAGAACCCCAATAATGAGACAAATAAGAAAGGGGAGAGATGATGAAGTAGAGAACAAACAGTGCCCCACTCGGGGTCTGAAGCAATAATGTTAGGAACACTCTGATGTCGAGATTAATTCAGCAAAAAAGAGAGAAGGCACAGACGATATTAGAAATGAAGACATTAAAGTTCCCCAAAGGCTTGAAAAAAAGTTTGGACCCAAAAGTTCATACTTTCTGAAATGCCCACAGCAAGCCAGACTCCAATCTAGACGTGCATCTGCCCCAGTGTGACTCCAGGCCTGACACATCCTGGGGAAGATAGGCGGGGCTGGCGCTGATGATCTGGCTGCCCCACCTGGTTGGCCTGTGTCCTGGGGCAGATGTGCAGGAAGCAAAGCAAGAGACCCAGGAAGGATGCCGAGGGCCCCTGAGAGCAGCCAGCCAGCACGCTCTTCAACAGACAGCCCCACCCTCAAGTTCACCCCCTTTTTGTTCTGGAGGAAAAATGATCTTGAAAGGAAAAGTAATTATCAGTCTGTTTTTAAAGGTGCTCCGAAGCCCCCGTGGTAGACTCTCGAGGTTCTTAGTTTTGTTTTGTTTTCTTCCATCCATGGCATATTAATAAGCATTTTTAAATCCTCACTGGTGAAGGTGTCCCTGCACCTGCTGTCTGACAGGGTCACAGCATGGGGGACGCTACTGCAGGGCGGCACCATCTGGAAACCGGAACCTTCGGGAATGTTAAGTGTTTTGTTTACCATACTCATGATATGGATAATAGGGCGGATGTCAATCCATAATAAAATATGTGTTGCCTGAGATTGCAGGAAAATTTCCAGAATGAGTCTAAGGATACAATTAAGACATGCCCCAAGGTGTGTTTCACAATCTCTCAGGATACAAACAATTGTGTTATTGCTCAAGAAATTCACTCGAAAAAGATTGCAAATCAAGGTTCCTAAGAAAAGCTTAACAATTTACACTAAGCCCCCCCCCATTCTAAAGCCACAACCTGTGCAACATACATTCTCCCCACTAACAGACTCTCCTTTGCCTTACACAGGAATTTATGATGCGAAAGGGAAACACATAGTTAATATTTTTTAAATTTATATATAACAGCGGAATGCATTACAATTCTTATTACATATAGAGAGCATAATTTTTCATATCTATGGTTGTATAGTTAATAGTAATGGCAAATAGGTTGAGGTGCAGAGCTTGCCCTGTGGTTAAAGATTACAAAGACATAAGAATTGGTGTACTTAAAAAAAAAAAAAAATGAATTGGTGTACTTTGACCAAGGATCAAAGAAACTCTTTAAGAAGGCAATTAAATAGATCATATAAAAAAGGAAATTACATTGGAAATTAAAAATAGAATATGTAAAATTAATATAGATATATTTTAGAGGCACTTCAGAGTAGTAGGCTTTTAAGTAGTAGGCTTTCACTATTTTAAGTGTGTTTTACTGGCTTTAGATTAGAAGAAAGCTTACCAATAATCATAGGTATGTTTTAAAGTTAAAGGTTAATGAAATAATTATAGGTGTGCTTTAAAGTTAAAAGTGAATAATAGGTCAGGAGGCATGTGGTCTAGGTGTGTAGCCTAGCACCTAGTGTTTGAGGTGAAAATGTAAAAGCTTAATCATGATTGGCAAAGGTTACAGAAAAAATATTTTAAACAATGTACTCAATATCTTAGGTAATCATTGTATGTCAGAAAAGATTGTAACTCTTGAAAATTATGTCAATCAAAGAAGTTTCAGGCTTTGAGACTATCCATTAACTACCTGAAAAAATACCTGCAAAAAAGGTATAAAAATAAAGGCCCCTCTAGGGGCAGCAGATCCTTCTGGAGGCTGCTCGTAACTTGGAACCCGTTGTCCTGTCTCTTCTTCTTTCACCGACACCACTCATCCTTCAGGACCCCTGGCTAGGGCTGGACCCTGGCACCTCACATCAACCCTAAAGACCCCACCCTGGGCAGTAGAGTGCGACATTTGGGGGGTAAGGGCTCTTACTTGCTGGTCTGCTTTGTACCACGTTTAGTTGTGCGGTGTCTGACAACTAGATAAAGCTGAGACACAGATATGAGAAAGTCTACATTGAGGAAGTTGGAGGTAGGTGAGAAATTGACTGCCTTCCCTTGACACAGTGGGGCGTTGGCTTGAAACCACCCTGCACTTGACACTGACTCTGGACTTAGCTCCTTGGAGATATTTCCAGTTGCAAGCTGGGAAGAGAGTGGATGAGATCTAAGTGTTCATTTTGCAACATTTGCTCAAAGAGGAGAGAACCATTCCCTCCATTCCCGAGAAGCAGCCCCTCAGAGGCCAGCCTGGCTAACTGTGGTTCCCAGAAACACTGAAGGAAACAAAATGTCATGTTGGCCAGAGGGCCTGCTAGGAACCAAATACAAAAGTGCAACCAAGTTGCCAAGTGTCATGTTTCATGGACTTATCCGAACAACTTAGGTGCCACAAGGGGGAAGGAGCACCATTTCCCATCAAGACTGGATTCTAATCCAGTTTGGCTATATAAACTGTATGGGATCCTAGCAGGTCCTCTAACATCTCTGGCCTCAGGTCTCCCTCCTATAAAGTAAGGACAATGACATCTCCCCCACAATGCAGCAAGGATTAAGTACTATAGCCATATGGAGCCCATCTACTTGCTAAACTCTCTCAATAACCTCCCCTCCTTTGCATGATTCCTGTCTTAGACTCAGATCTATGAAAATACTTGGGGTTCAAAATGTTAGCTGAGGATAGAATTGGCAAGCCTTTCATCACCCTGACAGAATTTGAAAGAACAAAAAATGAATTGGTTCATATTCAAGAACAAAGGCAGCAAAATATTAGCCACACAGGACCCCAAGAGAGACTGAGTTATTTTGGATGGCTGAACTTCCTGAAGACATGGTGGCTTCCTCTTAAGAGTCAAAACATGAAAGACAAACAAGTCAAAAGAACACAAAACTATTTTGGATTTAAGAAAGAAACTTCTGCATTATATTTCAAAAACTTGTCTGTGGCTTTAAGAGGTGCATACTGAATATCCTGGAAAATGTTTCATCATTGTTCTGAGCACACTGAGTGGTAAACTGCTGATGACAATGATGGCATTGGTAGGATTGCCTACTTTTGCAAATGAGAAAGCTAAACCCAAAGAGGTTATGTGACTTAACCTGAGCCGCACAGCTTAGCTAGAGACCATGCCGTGACCTGTCTCCTGACTTTCCACCATTCCATGCCCTGTTTAGGAGCCCCTGACCTTCATAAGACCACCTTGAAATAACCTGGAATGCTAGTAACCTGCGACCATATAATATTTCTGAAGTACCTGTCAGAGCATTAACGTACAGATTTTTATCTCTCACTTCTTTGATATGCAAGGATTACCTCACTCAAGGGTGTGTGCATTTTGCTTTTTAGGGCTCATTTTGCTCTTCATTTTTAAATGTCTTTGGGAACCAGGCTCCTCTGGTTGTCTTGGGAAGCAAGCATAACCAGCCCTGCTGAGTGCAGCGAAGCAGCCACCCACAGGGTGCAGCCCTGGAGAAGCACAAGCGGTAGCACCCGCTCACCAAGGCCTCTCTCTAGCCATGTCACTGGGTAGTTCCTAACAAGGAGACCACCACGGCTCACACAGCAGTCCTCAGCCCACCCAGGGATTAGGTATGAACGAAAGGACCCCAAACACACACACACACACACACACACACACACACACACCACACATCCCAGCTGGGTGTCATGGGCACTTCTCATAGGACAAGTCAGTATGCTAAAGTGCCCACAGTGGCCTTCTAGAACAAGTAGAACCTCTAGCATCTGTATCCCAACTCCAGATATATGAGGTCACCAACCAAAGAGCATCTATAGCGTTGGTCCTACCTCCCCATTCAGTGTTTCCCCAGTACCTAAGTAGGTGCTTTAAAAATGTTTATAACAAAACTGAGATAAAGACTATTTTTTCTCCATTTACCTAACACATTCATTTTGTAAAAGTTAAGTAGTCAATATCCAAGAAACCGCTTATCCCCGTGAGTTGGGCTCAATTGAGGCAGTTTCTGCGGGTATTACTAAATGCCAACCCATAAACCACACTGCCAGCCCAGCAGGGGGCAGAAACGGGGAGCCCTGACCTCCAAAGGTGCTGCATGTACACACACCCATCCATTCAGGGGGACTAACCCCCTCCCCACAATCCAGCAGCCACTTCGGGTGAAAGGGAGCCCACTTTGTAAGGCTTGCAGCCCCTCCTACTCTTTTCCCCGTAGTTTATTAGCAGGAAAAAACCATAAACTTTGGTCCACTATCTCAGCTCTCCCAACTTCTGTCAGATGTCGCTCTTTGCCCCAAAGCAATTTTACCAAAACCATTGTCCCTGGAGAGCCTTGACCTCTGTCCGTTTGCATTTCAAATAATCATTTGGGCCACTGGGGAAAGTCGTGCTGCCTTCAAACATTTCCCCTCTCCTTTGCTCCCTGGAGACCAAGAGCCCATCCAGACTGGCAAGGTCACTTGCCCCAGAGACAGCAGTTCCCTGCCACGAGGAGACCCATAATCTCCAGTCCTGCGTCAACACCAACACCGTGCGCACGTCGGACGCGCTGCGCTCTGTTTGCCGCGCAGGTGTGTGGGAAGCTCTGTGACTCGCTTCTAGGAGCGTTTCCTTTCACACCTGAAATCCAAGCATCTCTCGGTAACTCGCCGGCGGGGGAAAGGCTTTTCCTGGTCCTGGGGACGCAGCACTTCCACGTGTGGGAGGAACGCGTTGGCCCCCCCAAGGCAGCCAACCTATCCCTCCTGGCCAGCTTTTCACACCTGTCTCTCCCGCCGGCTCCCCTGGGGCGACAGGCGCGTCCCGCAGAGACTCTAGGTCCCGGCTCTGTCGCCGCGGCGCCCGGCGGGCAGCGCCGTGGACGCACCCTTACCTCGCTGATGATGGTGGAGTGGGCCTGGGCGTAGCGCCAGCCGCCGCGGCACGGCACGAGGGGCGCGGAGCGGTTGGGGAAGGCGGCGAGCGGGTCTGCGCAGCTGAGCGCCCCCGCGGCGGCGCTGGCGTTGGCCGCCTCCAGGAGGTAGCGCTGGCAGCTGCCGTCGCCGCGGCGCTCGGAGGGCGCGGGGCCGCGGGGGGCGGGCGCCGTGCGGTTCCACTCCTCCTCCGGGCTCCAGCCGCAGCGCTCGGCCAGCGCCGCGGCGCTCGGCCCGCGGCACCAGTAGTGGTCGGGCTGGCTGCCTAGGAAGACCACGCCGACGAACAGGAAGGCGAAGGTGACGCCGGTCAGGCACAGCAGCAGGAACACGCGCCGCTGGAAGCGCCCGAACTCGCCGGCCCGCAGCAGCGCCTCGTCGAAGGAGGGCATGGTGCGCCTGCCGCCGCCGCGCGACCCTGCGAGCGCGTCCTGCCGCCCGCCGCCGGGCCTCGGAGTGACCCGCGGGCCCCGCTGGCGGCCGCTCTTTACCCCGCCGCCTCCCCCGCGCCACCCGCCTCACTCGCCTTGGCGCCGCGCCCGCGGCCGCCGCTCCTCCTGCTCCCCGCGGACCCCGCCTCCCCGCCGCGGGCGCCCTCCGCAGTCCCTGGTCCCAGGAGGTGCGGCCGCGGGCGCGTGGGGTCCGGGTGGGAGCTTGGCGGGACCCGGGAGGCGAACCCTGGCTGCGAGCCACCGCGCGCCAGGGACCCAGGACCCGGCCGGGGACTGCGAGTGACCGGCACAGCCTCAGGCCTGGCGCGGAGCTCCATTCGGTCCCTGCCAGCAGCCTGCTCTGCCATCCGCCCAGATTCAGGCTCCAGAAGAGGAAAGTTCCTGGGTCACCAACCACTCCCAGAGCTACTCGGCTGGGTCTCTCCTAAATCCCGAGAGCAAGCCCAGGGGACAAGGGCACGCGCGCGTCGCGGCGTCTCGGGGCCGGGACCCTGGGGGACCCCCTGCAATTTTCCCATCTGTGCGTACAGAGGCCGCTCTGCGCCCCTCGGCCCAGGCCGCCAGTTTTCGACAAGAGGGCTGCCCAGGCCCTCCACTCAGCGCAGGATTCGATTTTGGCGACATCTCAGAGATCGCCCGATACATTCAACAGAGCAACCCCGAGGGTTAAGAGACTTGCTCAGAGCCCTGAGGTTAGGGTGAGAGGGACCATCTCAAGGCCAGGCCCCTGCAAGTTTCCTTGACCCGGGCCTTCCGACCTCCTGTCAGCCTGAGTACTCGGGAAGGAAGTTGTTTGGTTGATTTGAATCCAGATTTTCAGCTTTTGTATTGCTCACAAGAGATTTCACCGAGCCCTGTCAGATCCGCCTCTGGACCACTCTCTGCTTTAGCCCAGTCTGCAAGGTCTCACTGAGACAGCTGGGGCCACCAGCTTTGGCTAGGGGGACCACTGGGCACCACGGTGGCGCATTTCTTGCATGCCCCAACCTCCTGCTTTTCTCTGCCTGTTCTGAGGGTTCCCCCAGCTCCTCTTTAGGACACCGCCCCTCCCAAAAGTATCCACCCGAATTCTGCCTTTAACTTGCTTTTTTCCAAGGGCCCCAGAAGCCAAAAGAATGCAGACTCCTGTATCTCCCTTCCCTTAGATTCCAGCGGCCTCATCGCCTCACCAGCTTGTCACCTTGGACAATTTAATTGGCCAGCCCCAGTTGTCATGTCTGTCAAATGAGGCTAAAAACCTCCCTCCCTCATAGAGCCTGTGTGAGGGCTGAATAGATGAATAGGTGTAAAATGCCAGGAGAGCACCACACACTGTGCACTAGTAAGCCTTAGCTCTTAACTACTGTTATTCTTTGCTGCCAAGTTAACCTCAGTGTTGTGGGGCTGGCTCAAGGACTATAGATACTGTGCGGGATAAATAAAACACCTGGTGGTGCGGGTCACACTGTACCTGCACGCTAATTCTTAGTATCTTGCTCTCTCTGACCTCAGAAGCTGAAACTTACTCAGCAGTGACTTCTGGGTCTCTGAGCCTTATGCTCCAAAATCTGCCTCTTAACTGCCTGCTGCATCTCTGACTCAACCTGTCCTCCCAATCCAGCTCCTCCTGGCTTCCTTTTGGTATAAACAGGTCTCTCCTGGCCCCAGACTCAGGATGTCGGCATCATCCTAACACCCCACAGGCTCCGTCCGGGTCTTTACTCTGACATGGGGTGGTCAGAGTCCATCCCCTCCAACGTCTCATCTCCGAAGCTTTCCCCACCATCTGACATCTAGATGTTTTTTATTCATTTGTTTATCAGACAGTTTTACTCATCCACCTTGTTTATCTCATCTGTGTGTGTCTACTACCACTCGTATTCCATAAGGACAGAAAGCTTTCCATTTGGTTCACTTCTGAACTCCCACCACCTCCAACAGTGCCTGGTGCACTGAAGTGGCTGCTCATCATTGTTTGGGACTAGAGGGGACACTCATGCATGTCCTTTCTTTCATGCATATCCACCATCTCTCCTCAGCCCCTAGTTTCTCCCAGCTAGGGGGGCTGCCCTGGGATCCCCTCAGGGCTCCCACCTGATCTCAGGATCCTCTTTCCACTGTGCAACTTGAAGGTGCTCACCTTATTTTCCAAATTAAATCGTCAATCTCATTCCCTCTTTCAAAGTCCTAACCAATGTCCCTCACCAAATTCTTCTCTCATAGACAGCCAAACAGAACTATGTGCTAGTCCTCAAATCCTTCTTGAATTTTCTTAACTCTAGATCTGTGTACATGAAGTTCCCTCTTCTGGTAATTTCATCCTCCTATCCCTCCCTGCTCACTGTCCAGCAAGAAGTGCTTCTGATGTCAGCACCCGGTCTCAGAAGCCTTCCCTAACCACCCTGTTACCAACTACTCTTGCACTGCACTCCCAAAGAGTACAGTGCTCATTTGAAGCTCAAGGCTGAGCTTCAAAAATACCCTGAATGCCAGCAGAACTACTCAGATAATTCTCCTCTTTTTCTTTGTATTATAGTGGCCAGGGTATTTTAAAATGAAGCAATCTGACCAGGTGAACAAATGGGTCCTGTGTGTGTGTTTGCTGGGAGTGCAGATGTTGGAGCCAGGCCCGCTGGATTCAACTCCCCGCTCCCCCTCACTGCTCAGTGACATTGGCTAGTTCCCTCTTCTATAACATTGGATAATGCTTTCTCATTTTTAATGTAAACCACAGCAACCCTTGAAACATAAATTCTGTGTGAGACACTTGTTTTAAAAAAGATCAATAACAAATCCAACCAGCCCCAGAGCTAGCAAAGGTCATCTGATGATGCCTGTTTCAGGTGTACTGTTGCAAAGTACTAACACATCACAGATGCAGTTGGAATCTCCTTCTGTTGTGGTTTGGATATTACGTCTCCCCTAAAAGCTCAAGTGTGAGACAATACAAGAAGGCTTCAGGTCAAACGACTGGTTAGGAGAGCGTTAACCTAACCAGTACGTCAATCCACCAAGAGGGAGGCACTGAGTGGTAATGGAGGCAGGTAGCGGGTGGCTGGGGTGGGGGTCATTGGGGTCCTGCCTTTGGGTGTATGTTTTGTCCTTGTTGAGTGGAGCTTTCGGCTTCTTGGTGCCATTTTCTGAGCCATGTTCCTCCACCACACTGTTCTGCCATCATGCTCAGCCTCACCTCAAGACCCAAGGAATGGAGCCGCCTTCTATGGACTGAGACCCCAGAAACCATGAGTCTCCAAATAAACTTTTCCTCCTTTTGTCAGGTCTTTTGGTCACAGTGGCAAAAAAAAAAAAAAAAAAAAAAAAAATCTGACTGAAACCCCTTCCTACCCCCTTCAGATTCTGCCTTCCTGCCCCCATCTCTCCTCTTACCCCCTCCTCAGCAGCCACTGGGCCCTTCCTTTAGGAAGGGAAGTGGGCTTAGGCCATGGGGTAGCAAATGCTGGGGGCTCAGCTCCCAGAGCAGGAGTGGGACCCCAAAGGCCCTGGGCCTCTCCTGCTCAGGAGTCATTCTTCTCATCTGTGTCCCAGGCTTTTAACACTCAGGAGGTGCACACAGCAGGAGACAGCCTTTGGATTACTTTGAAATTTTAAGTAAATGGTGCTGCACTCTACAAGTGTTTCTGCCGCCTCCTCCTCCCCTCCTCCTCCTTCTCCTCCTCCTTCTCTTCCTCCTCTCCCCCTCCTCCTCCTTCTCCTCCTCTTCCTCTTCCTCTCCTCCTCCTCTTCCACTCCTCCTCCTCCTCCTCTTCTCCTCCTCCTCCTCTTCTCCTCTTCCTGTCCTCCTCCTCCTCTTCCTCTCCTCCTCCTCCTTCTCCTCCTCCTCCTCCTCTTCTCCTCCTCCTCCTCTTCTCCTCCTCCTCCTCTTCTCCTCTTCCTCTCCTCCTCCTCCTCTTCCTCTCCTCCTCCTCCTTCTCCTCCTTCTCCTCCTCCTCCTCCTTCTCCTCCTCTTCCTCTCCTCTTCCTCCTCTCCTTCTCTTCCTCCTCTCCTCCTCCTCTCCTCCTCCTCCTCCTCCTCCTCCTTCTCTCCTTCTCTTCCTCCTCTCCTCCTCCTCCTCCTCCTCCTCCTCTCCTCCTCCTCCTTCTCCTCCTCCTCCTCTTCCTTCTCTTCCTCCTCTCCTCCTCCTCCTCCTTCTCTCCTTCTCTTCCTCCTCTCCTCCTCCTCCTCCTCCTCCTCCTCCTCTCCTCCTCCTCCTCTCCTCCTCCTCCTCTTCCTTCTCTTCCTCCTCTCCTCCTCCTTCTCCTCCTCCTCCTCTTCCTTCTCTTCCTCCTCTCCTCCTCCTCCTCCTCCTCCTCCTCTCCACAGGGTACTTCTGAAGCTCAGCCTTACTAGGAGGAGTTAGCCCACCTCTCTGACTGCCACGTGTCATTCTGTTGGAGGCCCTATTACAGCATGTCTATTCTTCCTCGAGGGTGTTAGGCTCGCTTTAATTTTTCAGTTACAAATCGTCCTGCTTACTGATCACAATGATTGTGCATGTTCCCTTGCACGTTTGTGCAAAAATTGACCTGAGGCGAATACTAGGAAGAATAGCCTCGAATCTCAGACTAGGCACTCCCAATGGCTTCCCAGAGAGGTGGCCTGATTCACACTTCACCAGCAACATCTGCAACTGTCCACATCCGAGCTCTCGCTTGTCCTAGGCTCAGGCATTTAGCCTGTTCCATGGGTGTGAAGAACAGTCTCCCTTTTTACCATCCCCCTGTCCCAGGTTGCACGTATTTTGCATATTTATTCATCAGTCAGGTTTCAGTTTCTATGAGTTGCCTCAGTCGGTCATCTGCCTGTCTACTCTGTTCTTTGTGGGGAGGGGGATTGAATCTTAGGAGTTATGTGTGTATCTGTGTATTCTGCTCCTTGACAGTTGCATATACCATCCTCTCAGTCTGCGGTTTAACTTTCTAATGTCTTGGGAACTACAAAAATTGTAAGTTCTGGTGTAGTAAAATGTGTCTGTCTCCTTCATAGCTCCTGCTTTTTGAGTCTTGCTATAAAAATCGCACTTGACTGATTGAGATTTAAAATGCTTTCTCTTATTTATTCTTTTTTAAATTGTATTTTTTTCAAAGTGAATTTAGACACGTCTGAAGTTAATTTTGTGCAGACTATGGTGGGATATAATTTTACTTGTTTCTTCCATATAGGCTGCCATCTAGTTAAACGCCACTTAACTGAAGAATCCGTGCTTTCCCTAGAGTCACAATACTGCCTCTCCCTTCATTGATGTGGGGTTCTTCCATGTGCTGGAACCTGACCTCAGCCCTTCATTTGGTCCTACTGCTGCCCGCCCTACTCCACACTGATGTTCACTGTTCACACCGCACTGCTACAATAGCCCTCAGATCTGGTGGGACAGTCCCGCCCCCTTCTTCCCTTGCCTCAATTCTTTCCAAAATTACATTGGCCTTCTTGGGCCTGTTTTCTTCCATAAAAATCCTTCATTTTACTAAATTCCACACAAATTTCGCTGAGATTTTGATTTAAAATCATGTATGCATTTTATTTCTCCCATCATTTTGCAGAGATTTTGAGACAAAAATCAAATCAATCTCATCACTGTATTTTCAAAACGCTGCTCACTGCTCTGTTTCTGCGCTGACCAGTATGGTACCCGTCAGGCACATGTGGGTGTTTCAACTCCCATCAATTCCATAAAATGACAGACTCTTTTCCTCTTGAGCCACATTTCTAGTGCCTAGTAACCACAAGGTGTCTAGTGGCTAATCCATAGACTGCAGATAGAGTACATTTCCACAGGGAGTTCTGGTGCACCACACTGACCTAGATACAGTGATCAAGAAATGTCGGGGGAAGCCTGGCGTTTCCTCAATGGAAAAGAGAATCACATGTGATCCAGCAGTCCCAGTATAGGATATATGCCCACAGGAAATGAAATCATGCCCAAGAGACACTTCCACTCCCATATTGAGTGTAGCACTATTCCTAATAACCAGAATGCAGACTCAAGCAAGGTAATCATTGATGGATATGTGGAAAAGAAAGTGTGGAACAGAGACAAGATGGATTATTATTCAGCCAGAAAAAAATGAAATCCTGCTACAACTTGGATGGAACTAGAGGATGACATGTTAAGTGAAATAAGCTAGGTACAGAGACACAAATACCACATATTCTCACTCATTTCTGGAAACTAAAAACATTTATCTCATCAATGAAGGGGTTGGAATTGTGGTCACTAGAGTCTAGGAAGGGTAGAAGGGGTGGGAGAAAGAGAGCTTAGATAATGGCTCCAAATCACATTTTATAGGTGGAATTAGTTATGGAGCTGTGATGAAGTAGGGTAACTTTAGGACCCAAGAATTTAAATTATATTTCAAAATAATGAGCAGAGTCCAAAGGCCCCCAGCATTAAGAAATGACATATGTTTAAGGCGTTGGAAATGCTAGTTACCCTGATTGGGTCATTATAGATTGCACGTGTAATTATTTACTATAGATATGTACAATTATTATATGTTAATTTAAAAAGAAAGTAAAATAGATTGAATAGGAATAGTGAGAATCAATTGCCCCACAACCTTTAGCTTTAGGCAACATAAGGATAGCGACTCTCTCAAAGGTAACTATTCACTTACTCATCTGATATTTTTATTGTATTTTGGACTGGTTATACCAGGCATTAGAATATATTTATATCTTAATTTATATCCATAGTTACCAAAGTCAGTCATTAAAATGGCATTTGTGCAGCTTGAGCAGAATAAAGCACAAAAAAAGAGATTATTTTGGAATTCTATAATAAACGTTAAGATAAAAAGTTTTTTTTTTTCCAGAGATGCATTGGAAAAAAAATTGGCAAGCTAATTGGTGCATGTGCTCAGGCCTAAGAAACAAAATGAGGAGTGATTTTTTTTCTCTTCTAACAAGTAGATAAGCACGTTTTAAAGACTGACATTCTTTCCTTATTTGGCTTGGAGTAGCTTTCACTTTAGCACAGTAATGTGGTAAGAAATACTGAGCTCTTTCATTATTCCTGGGCCTATAATTAGACCTTACCATTGATTTAAATTCCCTAGTGTTCATAATTATTTTTCACTTGCCAATTGGTCTCAATTGTGACCCTAAAGGAAAGTTTCTGTTTGGGGGAAATACTGCAGATCTTACATTCTTTAAAAATGGATGCTCTCTATACTTGAAGCATCTAGGATCTAAGACTTAAAATCATCTTTGGAGAAAGTGGTAATCAGGAAAGGAAGCGAGGTTGGACTATATATTGTGGAGTTGGATTATGACAAGATAGAAAACTTATTTAAACATAAAGACACTTCTAGAATTCATATTTATCCCATCAAAGTCTCTACTGAAGCAAGCGTTCACTTTCTGCCTCAGTAAGTGTGGGTTTTGTGCTACTTAACAACCGCAGGAGAAAGCACAGGTGACTCTTGGAAACATGTTCATGAAGCTGGCTTCGGGCAGGAATGGAAGCAGGTTTCTTCCCGGGTCCCACCCTGGCCTTGGTCGGAGTTATGCAGAACACAGTGTTGAGGATAACTTTAAGAAGGGGTGGAAAGCCAGCCAGGATTGATCAGGAATGTCCACCCAAGGAGAGGAGAGGGGAGCCACAGAAGGGCCACTCTCTCTGCTGGTCCCACCAGCCTGGGAAGAGCCAGACAGCCACCATCCAGCAGTTGCCAGATCTCTTGGGCCTTTAGTTCCTTCATAAGCATCACAGAGCATCCCATCTAATGAGAGGGACTTTTCTCATGGAGATTAAAATTCTAACTTCTAGGGAAACTATCTGGGGATTTTCCACTTGTGTACAGAGATGTTCATTCTAGAGTGGCATCGAAAGGTCGGAACATGTGATCACTTGTGATTTGGGAGGAACACCAACTGGATCTGCAGACACTTCGAGAGAGGTGGGTGGCAGCACGTCACTCAGCTGGCGGGGTGCTCTTTTAGTAATTTTTCCTTTGTAAAAATTGGGCTGTGAGAGCTACGGCTCCCTTGGGCCAGGGCAACGTTTACTTGGAGATTTGTGGAGGACTTGGTGAAGAGGCCATTGTGCTGTTGATTAATAATCCAGCTAAAAAAAAATACGGCCCAGAAGTTTCTGCTGACGGACTTCATTCTAGATGACATCATCTTTCAGCGAGATGCCTCCAGTGGGTGACAGCCCCTGAGTGGAGCCTTCAAGAGCTAAAATTTCTAAATCTTACAGTCATCATCTGTAAGTCACAAAAAATGTCGTCTCTGAGTGGAAGAAAGCCATCTCAGGAAACCTGCAGGCCTCAATTAAAACTCGCTGGGAATCTCTCAGCTCATTGAACTTAGAAGATGAAGGATAAAACATCTGCTGAAAATTACGCTTTGGAGGTACTGAGCTCGGACTGATGGCCCCTAGTTCTGCAGAAGGCCACAGGGACCACATTTGCTTCCGTGCCTCTAGGCGTGTATGTGGAGAAGAAGGCACTCCTGCCACCTGAGTCCACTCTGCTGCAGACCAGCGTGTGGTCTTACTGGGCATGAGCAAGGTGCGGGTCACACAGGCCTGAGGGACGTTCATAGCACTAGAGCTGCTCTGGGTCCCCTTCAAGGAGATCCAAACATGGGTCACATGCCTGGGTATCCTGATGAGGAAGGAGTGGCTTAAGTTTCTAAATGCTCGCTCCCAACTCTGACACCTGTATGAGTGCAGACAGGGACAATTCACAGAACAAGTGGCCCTTCCGGGGCATGAAAGGGGCCTGGAGAAAGGAACTTGGCAGTTTTAGCAATGGTGATCTCCAGAAAACAGGAGCATGGTGATTTTTATTTTTGCTCATCCATTTACATTTTTTTCCTGCCATCTATTTCAAACATTATTTTATAGCACTTGCTCTGTTCCAGGCAATAACCCTTTGAGCTGGGTAGGATTCTTATCTCCATCTTATAGATGAGGAACTAGAGATAAGAGAAGTTCAACACCAACCCAACATCCCTTAGTTAATGAGCATTACTGTTAAAGTAACAATGCTAGTGAAAGGTTTACCTCCCCTACCAACATCCCTGCTGTATTGTCCATTGTATGTTTCTATAACAAAATGCTCAAGGCTAAGTAACTTATACACCAAAGAGGTTTTTTCTTTCTTTCTTTCTTTCTTTCTTTCTTTCTTTCTTTCTTTCTTTCTTTCTTTCTTTTTCTTTTTTTTTTTTTTTTTTGTATGTGTGGTGCTAGGCTAAAGAGATTTCTTTAGCTTATGTTTTTGGAGATCAAAAGTCCAAAAACATATGCCCCATCAGTTCAGCCTCTGGTGAGGGCCTTCTAGCTGCTCATAACTTGAGGGACTGTATCATGGCACAAGTGCATGCAAGGAGAAACAGCCTTGTGGTGAGACAGGAAGCAGGAGGAATTCAAGGCCTGGGCTTTCTTTTTTAGTAATAGCTCCTCTGATAACCCAGGCACTCCATGAGACCAGCTCTTCCCCACTGAGGGCAGTACCTCAAGACTTAGTTATCCAGCACTGGCCCCAGCCTCCTACACGTTCCACAGCCTCAACTCCACCACACTGGGGACCAAGCTCGCAGCACTTGAACCTTCAGGGAACACACTCAGGCCACACCCAGTCCTAGACAACCCAGCCTGAGGACTGAGCCCCTCTGGAGCCTGTCACCCCAGAGACTGACGGGCCAGAGCCCCTCTCCTGCTCAGAGCCTTGGATCTCAAGGGGGTGGAGAAGATGAGGCTCTGGGGTGCCCTGCTGGGACGTCAATGCCAGTCTGGGGGACTGCCAGCAGAGGCTGCTTCTTGGGGCCAGTCCTCGACCTGCCCTCAGTGGTGGCTCCCCTTCCCGGGCTGCTCCTCTGTGCGGGAGGAACGCCTTCTCACCCAGTTCTCCGGCTCCTCCCGATGCCTCTGTGCGCCATTCCCTTTACTTTCCACATACTCCTCTTCGTTTTTATTTTTTTTGGTACCGGGGATTGAACTCAGGGGCACTGGACCACTGAGCCCCATCCCCAGCCCTATTTCACACTTTTATTTAGAGACAGGGTCTCACTGGGTTGCCTAGCACCTCACTGTTGCTGAGGCTGGCTTTGAACTCTCAATCCTCCTGCCTCAGCCTCCGGAGCTGCTGGGAATACAGGCGGGTGTCGCGACGCCCGATCCAGCGTTGGATCCCCCTGAAATTCACGTGTTGAAGCTCTGTGCCCCAGTGTAGTGGTATGTGGAAATGAGGCCTGCAGAGATGATCAGGAAGATCGGTCACAGGGGTGGGTTCTCATGATGGGATTGGTGTCCTTCTTGTGAGGACACTTACACCTTCTCTCTTCCATGTGGTCACAGCCAGGAAGCCAGCCCTCAACTCGGCCACGCTGGGCCCTGGTCCAGGGCTGGCAGCCTCCAGGATTAGCACCCCTGCCCTTCCAGGGAACCCAGAAGGCCAAGTGATCAAAAGGAAACTGAAGAAAGGGACCCAACATCCACTTTATTGTGTAAAAACTTGTGATTTTTTTTATTAGCGCTCTGAAAAGAAATGACCTTCAGATTTGGAAACAGAGATATTGTTAGTTGGAAAAAAATGTTTCTCGATTTTATCAGTCTTGGGAGGAAGAGGTGAGGTTTATAGCAATTTGGAACCCGGGTTTGTCCAGATGGAAAGGTGATGGGGAGCCTCACCTCTGTCTCCGTCATCACTGGATGTCCCTCGTGTGGGCACGTGAGGCGTGGGTGAAGCTGCCCTCCTCCTGATGGGACCCTCTTCCATCCTCCAGCCCTGGAGCTCCAGGGTGTCTGTAAGCTCAGCCCGTGGACTGGCCTGGGAGCGCGGGGGTGGAAACAGCGCTTGCTCCTTTCTCCGACTAGTCTTCTGACACGGTCTTGGGAGATGGACTTACTTACAACACCCTGTGGTTTCCATGTCAACCCTTTGTGAAAAGTGCCATCAGGGCACTAGCCAACCGCAGTTAAAGCCACCGTTCCACTTGCAGATGGCTTTCCTTTTGGAATAAATTTTTTAAATTATAGATGATTTCTTCTCCCATCTATATTGAAGTCAAAGTCTAATTTCTAGTTCTGGTATAAACCAAGAAATAATTTTTTCCTTCAAATGCAATAAAATCAAGATCATCAGAGCATTTCTAGGTTGGACATTGCAGCAAGTTCAAGTCCTCTGTTTCTTAAAATACAAAGACAAAGGTGACGTTATGGTGACCCAGGTCATCTTTTGGACAACTTTCACATAGTAAATATCCAGTGATCTTGAGTGACAGCCAGGGGAGGCCATGTCTGCGACACACTGTAGATACTAAGAGGAGGGCAGGACAGACGGGCCTTGTGCAGAAGGAGCTAGTCTAAGCACAAGGCAGGGAAACAGGGATAAGTTATTTTCCAGTTTTCATATTATCATGGGCCAGGAAACCTCTCCCTGGAATCCACAGACCAAATTCTGATCTCAAATTTATAGTGAAGTAAAAACTATGTGAGACACGCTTACTTTTCCTAAAAAAGAGATCGGAGTACCTTGGTTTATACATGTTTACCTCTGCGAGTTTGGATGCGAGTTTCCCTCACTCCTCTTGTGAAAAAGTCCAGTCTCGTCTCTCAGTTCAACCAGGGCTTTAGGCAGTGTCCCAGTTCCTAGCCGCAGCTGAGAACCATATCACCTTCCTGACAGATTTCCTCAGAAGCCAGGGGCTCTCCATCAAGCTAAGGGCAGGATGACTCCCATGGAATCATTCAACTCCAATCCCTTCCAAGGTTTTATTTCATTTCCTGCTCACATCTGTGTTAGGACAGCTTTCTGATACTGTAACAAAATGCCAGGGATAATCTACTCCAAAAAGAGGAAAGACCTATTTTGGCTCATGGTTTTAGAGTTTCAGTCTGCAGTCAGTCTCTTGGCCCCACTGCCTTTGGGCCTCTGGTGAGAAGCACATCATGGTGGGAGTATGTGGTGGGGGAAGCTGCTCACCTCATGACCAGGACTCAAAAGGGAGAAGAAGAGTCCCAGAGTCCCCAGGCCCCAATCACCTAAAACCTCCTGCTAGGCCACATCTCTTAAAGCTTCCGCCACCTGTGAAGAGTGCTGGGGACCCAGCCTTTAACATATCGGCCTTGGGAGACATTCCGGGTTGGAAGCACAGCACTAGCCTTCAGCTTGGCTTCTCTTAACTCGGGGCAAGAGGCTATTTCCCAGGGACCCGGCCGTGTGCCCCCTGAAGTGCATCCCTGCTCACAAGGAGCCTGGGAGCTGAGCGTGTTTGCCCAAGCGTCACTCAGGTGTGATCTGTGCAGCTCAGACTTGGCTTCCGTTTTCCCACCCGAGGTCCCCGTGGGAACCCCATCCACGCCACCTTCAATTTTTTCTCTCATTTTTTCTCATGACTTTAATGTGAGCACCAACTTTTTTCCTTTTCACTTAAGCTCCATCTTTCCACTGTTCATTTTTAAACGAAGCCCTTCCATGCTCTCGATAATGACCTCTGAGGAGTACCGTCAGCGTGGGGGTACCATAGTGCTTCCTGTTCAACCAAGAAAATTTAGAAGGCATGTTATCTAGTCTCTTTAATTTACAATCAGGTAACGAAGGGCCCCAAAGTTAAGGGACTCAACTGAAGTGGCTTTACTCAGCTCATGGCAACAGTGGGACCCAGGTTTACACAGTGTTAAAAATATGCTGACTCAGGTGAAGTCCTAAAATAATTCATTTCACATCTTATTCTTTTGATTACAAATATAGTGTATTCTACAAAATTTTTAAATGTCATGGTTAAAATTAATTTGCTTGAATGTAAAAATCTACTCAGACTTCACTGGAATTAACATTGCCCATTAAATATTTTTATAGTTTAACTTTTAGTTTATAAAACTAAACATTTATAGCATTTGTAGTACTTGAAAAAAATATATAATAAATTCAAGGCATTACATTAGCTTAGGAATAAATCCAAATACACTCTCTACCAACATCATTGTACCAACATCAATTTCTTGGTCTTGACAGTGTACTGTGGTTACGTAAGATGTGATCATGGAGACGCTGGTAAAGGATTTGTGGAAACTCTGTTCTATTTTTACAGTTTCTTGGGAGTCAAACTATTTCAAAATAAAAAGTTAAAAAACGATTTCAAAGTAATGGTCTATTGCTAGGGCAATCAGCCCTGAAAACTCTAAGCCAATAAATGACCACAGCATTGAGTTCAGCAAAAGTTGTACCACATCCCATTAGAGGTTGTGACAGTCCCCAGAGATCTCCAAATCCACTCCCACCTCCCATCTTATCCTTGCAACTCTCGGGGGTAGGGGGATGTGACAGGCTGGCCTGAGAGTTGGGGACACCCAGGAGCATTGTTTTTGTGGGAAATACTTCTGTGCTCCGGGAGTCGGTTCACAGCGCACTCTGGGAACACGACCTATTTGTAAATTGGGGCTGTCTGTGTACTGGCTGCCATGAGTGTGACCTTGGGTTGAGCACAGAGGACAAAGGAAATTAGAGCCGCAGGCTACGGGTTTCTCCTGCTTTGAAATAAGCACTCAACTGTAAATGGGCGAAGAAAGAGGTTCCACCAATATCGTGATCAGTCAGGTTCCCCAAGCCAAGTCTTACAGGTCTTTATGTTTCTATTCCTCTTTATGGAAAAAAAGTCTTTGTTTCTTTTCCTCATTTACTACTGTAGTCACCGGCATTAGTGATCTTACTGAAGAAGTCTGGCTGTCTGTTTAGTGAATACAACCACAGGTGCCAGCTAGGACTTGTCTATGCACATCCCACAACCCACACCAGAAGGGTTTGTGCTAACATGGTGGCCTCCTGGGCATTGCCAGCCCTGCTCAAATGCAGGCCCTTCAACACTTCACGAGAATCGCAGTGGCGGTCAGTCCTGCTCCCTCCTCAGGAAGACCTGTCCCTGGCAGTATTCTCACATCCACGCATTTCTGGGCATCCCCAGGGACCGACTTTTGTGTGTACTACCAATATCACAGTTTCCTGGAGGTGGGTTTCTTGTTGTTGTTTTTCATACCTTTCTAGGAATCTCTCTGCCATGGTGGGAGGGGTCTCTGGGGATACTGTGGAACTACATCTTACTCCTGCGTTAAGTTGTCAAGTCAAAGCCTAAGGAGGAGGGAGTACATGGCAAAAGTTGTACTCGAAATTCTTTTTGGTGGCCCAGAATGAGAGCAGGTTGTGCTTTCTCTGGTTGGGGACCAATTGGCTTGAGACGAGGGATCATCTTGTGGAAAAGGAACTAAGTTGGATTGGGAACCTCAGGAATGGCAGATTCCTATCTACTGGTCCCAGAGGACTCTGTCCACGGGCCGGGAGTTGGGAGAGACTAGAGCAGCTTCCCTCTGAGCTCAGCCTGCAGGTTTCCATCCTCCCGCCACCAGCTTGCCCTCAGGTTTGCCCAGATCTGAACCTCACATACACTCAGAGTATTTCCCCATAAGTCTCCTGGGCTCCAGTGAAATCAGGAGACATACCTGGCATTTCTGGGGGCTTCCTGAATGTTCTGTGTGCCTAACGCACAGAGACAAAGGATGGTAGTCACTTATTTGATCAGCTGGCATTCATCTGAATTTCATCTCCAGACTAGTCACAGCTCTGTCACATGCTAACACTGACCTTGACCATTGAGGTCTTACATAATCATCCCCATGATAAGCTCCCATTATCAGTCAAGTGTCCACATCACCACCCCCAAGCTCATGCCAATACCCACATTTACGTTTATGCTTATTCCTTCTCTCAAACCTGAAGTTCTCCTGCTTATCAGTCTTCTCGGCCTACACCACACCTAGTATATATGTGTTCCTGCATGTCCATATCCATACGGAGCACGGGAGACCTATGGGAAAGTCACCGCACGACTCTGAATCGATTGCCTAGCTATTGCAGCAAGGTTACTTCTAGATGCTACATGCTATTCTGGAATCCCACCCGTTGTTTATTGCTATGTGTCTTAGACATGCCACTCACTCACTTTCAGTCTTAATCTCCTCTTCTGACTTGAGTAAAATGAGGATAACCAGCAGAATCCACTCCAAAGAATTATAGAGAAAAATAAATGAAATACTCTAAACTGATTTCTTAGGTAGTATCAGATCAAAAAAAAAAAAAAGTTCAACTGCTGTTAACTAGTTTTCTATTTTTGTAAAATTGTACACAGTGCCACCTTCCTCTTGATTCTTTCCTGAACTCCACCTGCTTCCTCCTCTTAACTCTCAAGTATTCAGGCCAGTGTCTCGCCCCTTAGAGCTTAGTGTCCTTCCTCTTAGCAGAACACACCCGTCCCTCCTTGTGTCACACATTATTATCACCATCTTCCTCTCCATGTTGGTGACAGAGACTTCACTGTGCATTTCCCTAGGGGGCGAGGTGCCCAGTGCAGTGCTGGGCATGTGACCACAGGACTACAGACAATCCATTCACTCTCCAAGTCATTTTGACTTATTCACTGATCAGTTTGGAATATTCGTTTTTTCTGAACCTCTTTTCTCTCCTGGCTTAGTCTAACTAACCATCCCTGTCCCGTACTCAAAGGGGAAAAATAAATTACGTCTTCCGCGGCTTGCAGAAGCCATGCTTTGCTGGCGCAAGAGGGAGAAGGCCATGATCTCACGTTGTCAGGAGGGCCCAGATGCCTGACGCGGTTGCTATTATCGCCCCACTGACGTTTTCTGATGTGCCTCTGACCAGCCTGTCGCGAGCTGGGATGCCAGCGCCACAGTTCACAAAGGAAACTTGGCAGGCGGCGGCTGATTGTGCCTGACTGCCCTGGGAGCACTCAGGCAGGGTTTCAAGGCCCTCCGTGTGTGGCTGGCAGACACACGTTCCTGCAGTGACCGTCTCTCCTCGGGTACAGCATGGTCAGTCAGCGGGGAGGACTCTTTCCTCTGGATGTTTTACAACTGTGAAATCTCCACCAGGAACATCAGACGCTGGGCACAGTTGTGGTGGCTGAAGTCATGAGCACAACCCTCCCTCGGCTGTGAAATGACACAAACATTTGGGAGTCACTACTCTCGGCACCATTGTTCAGGCAGCTGAAAGTGGGATTGCTCACAGTGTGAATCAATCCAGGTCTTTAGGAAACTGGGTTCACACACACACCGGCTCTAAGAGGGGACTAGAGGTGAGTGTTCTCTTTCAGGCAAAGCCACGCTGACGGACCAGCCCAGGGTTGGAAAGCAGCCTGAGACAGGACGCCAGGGGCCGGGGCCTGCTGCAGGCTCCTGAGCCTCATGGAGCGGGGGTTCAGAATGCCGGGGTATTGGGTCAGATCAGTCCACACTATTCAAGCTCGACTGTAGAATCAACTGGACAGATGGACTTTCGTTTCTTTCTTTCCTTCTTTCTTTCTTTCTTTCTTTTCTTTTTTCTTTCTTTTTTTTTTGCATGAAGTGTCTTTAAAATAAACTCTAAAAAGTCTATGTTTTAGCATACGATGTAGGAATAGATTCACCTTAAATTTCCTTCTCAAGAATCTCCAATTTAAAAAACATGAAAAATTTAGGTTTAAAGCTCACCATGCAGAGCATACTGAAAAATAATGTAACTCACCTCTCCTTAAAGTAACTGAGTGAAGCCCCAAGAAGAAGCAAAATCTGTTTCTAATTCACTTACATTTTAATTAAAATATCAAAATAATTTTAAAAAATTTTAGTTGTTGATAAACCTTTATTTTATTTTATTTATATGTGGTGCTAAGAATCAAACCCAGTGCCTCACACATGCAGGGCAAGCATTCTACCACTGAGCTACAGCTCCAGGCCTCAAAATAATTTTTGATATCTTATTTTTATTTAATCCTCAAAAAGTTGTGCTGCAACTAAAGTTTCTCTACAAAATAATGTAAACTTAATTTAAAAAAGGAATTTTTGACAAGCATAGATTTTTAAAAAAATTTTTTAAGTCGAGATGGGCACAATACCTTTATTTCATTTATTTATTTGTTTTTATGCAGTGCTAAGGATCTACCCCAGGGCCTCACATGTGCCAGGAGCTACAACTCCAGCCCCATAGATTTTCTAAATTTAGAAAGAAATGTTAATTTGTAACACATTTCAAACAAAAACCATGTGTATTTGGAGATCAAATCATATAGTATTTTGTTTTCTGAGGAGTGCATTGTCTCTTTATAGAGACAAGTGGGATGGCTAACTAGATAAATAAATAGAGAAACCATCATTTGCTGGCTTTAAAGGATCTTAAAACATCAAAGTGTGCCTTGAAGAGACTAAGTTTCCATTTCAAATAAGTGTGGGAGGCACCGGGAACTTCATTAGACAGCGCTTCCTGTAGAGCTCCTCAGAGCCTTGAAGACACACTGTGTGTTTCCTTGAGGGGACTGTGGTACACTCCTTCCAGAACTTACCTTGACCTTGGGCCCCTCTCTCCAGAACTTTTTTCTTCTTCTCCTTTATGCTCAGGGAGGATCTGTGGGTGGAGGAGGCCCAGGGGGAACCCTCGCTGCTAGAGTTGCAAGTTCACCTCGGGGAAAGTCAGGCTGTGGCTAAGAAAATGCCAGTCGCCGGATGCAGTCAGCAGAGCTGGAAATGGGCAGGAGGGTGGAGGTGTCTGTCCAGCGAGCCTGCAGCAGGCTCACGGCAGCCTCCTTCCCCACCTGGCCTCCTGCGCTTCCTGGAGAGGACCAGGTGCCACCCATCTCTCCCCACCTGAGTTCTCCCAGAACATCTTGAAAGACCAGTGGCTCCCGGGCCACCTTTAGGAAGCACAGGCAGCTGAGCTGTGGGATGGTGTCCTGTGAGGGAATGAGAGGACTGTGACCTGGATATAGGTGGTATGACTTGGTGACTTTCTGGCTAGTTAAGGAACTGAACTGGAAAAGTGGATGTGGAATTGGGGTTACATAAGTGTACCCATTCCTGACTTGTTCATATTCTGTCATTCCTTCCTTCATTCATTGAGTTCCTGCTATTGGGCCAGGTACAAGAAGTACAGAGGTTAATAAAACACTGTCCCTGTCATTAAAAGGCTTGCTCTCTAGCAGAGAAAGAGCAGAGAGTCACATTAAATCAGATCAGAAGTGCCCGTCAGAAACACTGGGGATAAAAACAAGGGGGGGGGGTCATGGTTCTCTCTGGGAGCCCTAACCCTAATCCTAACCCCTAGTCTTAACCCTAACCCTAACCCTAACCCCTAGCCCTAACCCTAACCCTAACCCTAGCCCTAACCCTAACCCTAACCCTAACACTAGCCCTAACCCTAACCAATAACCCTAACCCTAACCCTAACCCTAGCCCTAACCCTAACCCTAACCCTAACCCCTAACCCTAGCCCTAACCCTAACCCTAACCCTAACCCTAACCCCTAAACCTAACCCTAACCCTAACCCTAACACCTAGTCCTAACCCTAACCCCAACCCTAACCCTAACCCTAACCCCAACCCTAACCCCTAACCCCAACGGTAACCCTAACCCTAACCCTAACCTTAACCCCTAAACCTAACCCTAACCCCTAAACCTAACCCTAACCCTAACCCTAACCCTAACACCTAGTCCTAACCCTAACCCCTAACCCTAACCCCAACCCCAACCCTAACCCCTAACCCCAACCGTAACCCTAACCCTAATCCCTAGAGCAGTCCTGGCCGCAGTGGCGCACATACCCTGAAGGCAGATGGCACGAAGTTAAGGGACATTTATTTTTGCTCCACAAAGGAGCAAGCAACCCAGAGCCTTCTCAGCAGGCCCATTCTGCAACTCGCAATTCTCTTCCCTCAGCCCTTCTCTCCTCCCTTCCTCCTCTCCCACCTCTTTCCATTTCTTCTCTTCTTGCTTTTTTAGGGACGATGCTCCGGGATGCCCAGGTGTTTCCGCACACTCCTCTTGTTTAATCTGCCACGCCCATTTCTCAGAGAAGGCAAAAGCACACCAATGCAACCAGGCAAGAATTCAAGTTCAAGTGTGTCCGAGTCTAAAGCCAAAGGTTTTTCACCTGGTCACTCCGCTTTTTATCTCTTTCAGAGAATGATGTTCAGACAGGAACAAATAAACCACCCGAGGAGTCAGAGTTGGGGTTCAGATCCCCAAACTAGGGCCCCAAGTCCTCTCTACCTGTGTTATTCTTTACCCCCGTTGCCATTAGTGGTGAATCTCCCAAGTTTCTCACTCTACATTTGCAAATGAATTGACATTTGCCAAGAGAAAGCCAGGTAGCACTCTGAGGAAAGCTAGTGCTGTCATCTGCTTCCACCTTGTCCCCCAAGTCCTCCAGAAAAGGCCTCCCTGTTGATCCCATGAGCACAGATGGACATGACTGCTGCCTGAATCCTCAAGTCAACATGTTCAAAGACACATAAATGGATTTCTTCCTCCCAAACTGTTGCATGGTGGATAGCAACTGGCATTTCCAACCACAACCCTCTCCAGTGCTGAGTGACAGGGTTCACTGACTTTTGTCTTTGATAGACACAGCCTCAGAGCCCCCAATGAATAAAAAACTGAGCCCCAAACTCATTTTTAAAATGAACTCAACCTTCTTTAAGGCAAAGTATTATTCCATGGTGTATATATATCACATTTTCTTTATCTATTCATCTGTTGAAGGGCATCTATGTTTTACCATAGTTTAGCTATTGTGAACTGAGCTGCAATAAACATTGATGTGGCTGCTGATTTTAAGTCCTTTGGGTACAGACCAAGGAGTGGGATAACTGGATCAAATATGGTTCCATTCCAAATTTTCTGAGGAATCTCCATACTGCTTTCCAGACTGTTTGCACTATTTGCAGTCCCACAAGCAATGTATGAATGTAACCTTTCCCCACATCCTCACCAACATTTATTTTTGCTTATGTTCTTGATAACTGCCATTCTGACTGGAGTGAGGTGGAATCTTAGAGTAGGAGTGAGGTGGAATCTTAGAGTAGTTTTAATTTGCATTATTACCCTATGTACTTACATGATTATACCACTCATGTGATTTTCCAACACATACAACAAGAAGAATGAGAAGTCATACTCCGTTTATGTATCATGTGTAAAAATGCATTCTACTGTCATGTGTAACTAATTAGAATAAAAAATGTAAAAAAAATGAATTCAAGATGGGGAGAGGATTGAGGGAAAATGACTCCTCTATCCATTTCTAAGTAAATTTTCACCCCACCCCCAATCTAAAGTAAACTCGAGTTTTTTCCCTGTCCCATGAGGCCACTAACATGGGCAACATGCCACACCACTTGCTCCAGATATTAATGCAATGACACCTTTCCCAGCAAGATCTGGACCAGTCGTTGACCACCAGCCACATCTATTCCTGGACAAGAGGCATCCCAGACAATTTAAGTCAGCCCCTAAGTCCCCCGGGGTTCCCTGCCTTCAGAGACCTGCGATCTAAGCCCAGCTTGGCACAGAGGTGTCCTGGTCCTGCCAAAGATGGCTCTGTGAACTGCAGGCCCTGAGGCCTAAGGACAAGCAGGGGCTCCGGACACCTTCCAAGAACTCTTTAGCCCATTACAAATTGTCCTTTCTGGGGGCTGGCACCCGATACCCTCAGGGCAGGAAGGCCAGAGGCCCCGCTCAACCTCTACTTTGAAAATATGTTTTACTGTTGGATTATCTTATTCTAAAACATTTAATTAAAATAATATCTGCATACAAAAAATAAAAAGGTACAAAAGAAACAAGGAAGAGCTGCCGTCTCCCAGACAACCCTCCCCATGTCCCTTCCCAGAGCGGAGCACACTTTAAGGACTTGAGTTTCTGTCCTCTGGCAGTTAATGCTGTCACAGGGAGCACTGAACCCACGTGCCTCTCTCTGCTTTGGCAGCCCTGGGAGGATCTAGTGACTCTTGCAGAAGATAAGCATTCCTTTCCCATGACCCCTGAATAAATAAAGTATTTCAATGAAGTTGTTAATCTCTATTTCTCGTTCTGGAAACCAGAGCCACGGAGGCCCCCAGGTAAGATGAGAAAGTGGCCACGGCCCCCCATCTCATGCCCTGTCTGCCCCCCTCTGTTGAAAGTGAGGCGACTTCTCCTGTGGACAGTGCGGGACGGTGGGTGCTGCAGTGAGTCTCAGCAACCTTCAGACAAGCGTGCCACCCCCGAGTCTGAAGACGAGGCCCCGAGTTTGGCTCCACCGCCTCAGCCGTGGTTGTTTTGATGTTTGCTTTTGGCTCTTTTCCTCTGAGCAGGGCCCCACGTGACAGCGTCAGCCAGGCTTTTGCCACCGTGAAGCAGGACTGAGGACAGGGAGGCTCGACGTGTGGACTGGGAAAGTGTCAAGATGACCCAACAGAAATGGGTCCTCTCAGGACTCCAGAGTCCAGAAGCCCGAACCCAAGCCTTCAGCGGGGCCGGGCTCCCCCCTGTGGCCTGGGGAGGGTCCTTCCTTGTCTCTTCCATCTTCTGGGGGCTGAGTCACTCCGGTCTCGGTCTCTGCCTCCTCCTGGCCTCCACTTTCCTGCCCTTCCCGGTGTCTCTCCTGACACTTGCCCTCGGCTCAGAGTCTTGTAGCTCCTACCTCATCAGGCCCTGGGTCCCCCCTCCCACCATCCCTGTAGGCTTCCCTGCTGGGTGGGAGCCTCCCTGCACCCCCAGGAGGCCCGACGCTGGTTCTGCTGGGGTACCAGGGTGTTTCCCCACCACCGCAGCTGCAGGTCCATGAGCCGCTGCCCTGCTCTGAACTGTGAGGAGCTCAAAGGACCCAGAGGACGTCTGGGGGGTAGAAGGATGAAGCTGGTCTCCACGTTGCTCTGCCATGAAGCTTTTGCTCCAAGTCTCAGAGTCTGTCAGGGACAGAGACCCTTCAGCTTCCGGCACGTGCCTCACCTCGTGGGCACTCCAAGCCCAGGACAGCAGGAGCAGTCCACCCGAATGCTGGCCTCTTCAGTCATTTCTTCTTGCTTCTTTTGGAGGCATACAGATATTTTCTCAAACTCTCCCTTCCTGATGCCCATAGACTCTTCAGACATAAGTCCGTCTCAGGATGCTGGGACGTCTTACCACAGTGGAAGAACTGGAAACTGTGCCACATTTCCACACCACGGCCGCAAGCACAGTCCCACCCCTCGGACGGCCCTGGTGCCCAGGGGGACTCTCTGAGCCCATTTAAGAGAAATGTTCCGCCTGAAATTGTACGCTCTTTCTCTCTTCCCAGACCCACGAAGCTTGGCACGTTATTTTCTCCTAACCTCCTTTCCAGATCCGTGTGGGTCTGCATTTCACATTTCTCATTTCCCACTAGGAATCTCATTCCCCAAATACCCTGAGAATTCTTGTTGTGTGGCATTGCTAACCCGAGTGGAGGGGGCTTAACTTCAGATTCTGCTACTGGAGATGGCCAGGCCCATGTGGAGAATCCACCAAAAGTGGGCGGATGACCTTCAGTCAAGGATGTCCATCATTTTTATCGTTTACGGTGATCTAACAAGCCCACTTGTGTGTACACACAGGCCGTGTGCCCATCAAGAGGTTCCAGGATAGAATGGTTTGGTTTTTCCTTTCCATTTGGAAGTTGCGTACTTTGCAGACCGCCCACTTTGAAAATTTTACTGTTATATAAAATGACAACACACAGGTTTTGTGTGGGCTTATATTTTGTTGTGGTTGTTGTTTATTTGTATTTGTGACTTTATTTTGTGTGGCGGTTTTGTCTGTGTTTTAGGTTTTTGGTAATTTCATATTGCCAATGATTACCCAAGTAATGCCCACTAGTTTGGATCTGGCGCTAACTTGGCAGAGGCACCCAGCCAAAATGAAGTCCTTACCTCATTCTATGTCCTAAGCCCTTTTCAGTGTGACTAAATTGCTGATTATAAACATCAGGCATTTTGTTCTATTGGAAAATAACCAAAAAAAAAAAAATTCCTTTTGCTAAGTGCTATGACTGAATTTCGCCTAGGGACCTGGGAAGAAAGTATGTCCTCACTTGAGGGTTTTGTACGAAGCAAGCCAGCTCGTCAGACACTGTCTGTCATGTTGATGGAAAGCTAAAACTGGATTTTCATCCTTGAGATCTGCCAAAAGAGTTCTTATCAACACCTGTTGGTGGGAAATTTCATTTAAAACCAGAATGCTCATAATATTATGCTCATAATATTATGATTTGGTTTTTTAAAAAAAAATCAGCATACCAGGCTAGGTCTGTAGTTTAGATTCTAAAATACCTCTAACAAGATCCTGAAAACTCTTTATTTGGAAACAAAGCTGCTTCCAAATTCCATGATTCCTTGATGGCATAAATGTGACTCCTGAGAAATGCAGCTTGTGTTGCACTGGTGTCTGGAAGGGGCCTCCTTTCCTGAGCGCACAGTTTTGATACAGGACAAGATGAGAAAGCTCTCAGAGCCAGGAAACGGAGGAAGCGATGAAGGAGGCGCTTCAGTTCAGGAAAGGAGCCTGAGGGCTCAGAGGACCAACCATCCTCGCTTCAAAAGTGCTGGGGGTCTGCCCAGGCACACTGGCCATCGGTGGAGTCACAGATTCGTTTCTCTTCTTCAGAGCAGAGACAGCTTGTCTTGTTCTGCCATCGCCCCTTTTATTTAAAGTGAATGGGTTCAGACTCTATGCTAGAGGCTCTCCGTTCAGACTGATCAAAAAACTCAACTCATACGTGCTTGTTTCAGTTAGCTTTTTTTCCTCTGTGACTAAAGGACCTGACAGAACAATTGTAGAGGAGGAAGGATTTATTTAGAGGCTCACAGTTTCAGAGGTCTTAGTCTATAGACAGCAGGCTCCATTCCTTGGGGCTCCAGGTGAGGCAGGACATCACGGCAGAAGAGTGTCAGAGTAAAGCAGCTCACATGATGATCAGGAAGCAGAGAGACTCCTCTTGACAAATAGATGCCCCACAGACACCCCCCAATGAACCACTTCCTCTGGCCACACACCCCTGCCTTCAGTTACCACTCAGTCAATCATATCAGGGATTAATTCTCTGATTAGGTTAAGGCTATAACCCAAACTTTCTCCTCCAAACCGCCTGCATTATCTCAGCTTTTGGGGGACACCTCACATCCAAACCATAACAACGCTCCATATATACTTCCACAAAAATGGCAACCAAGAACTGGAAAACAATACATATGCCCTGGGATTAAACAAGACATTTAGTAATGGACTCTACATCCCACTGATGTTTAGATTGGGAAATATTATCATTTTAGTTTTAAAATTTCTGTTTGGAGAATAGAAGGGAGGCCAATGGAGTAGAGGAAAAGGGATCAAAAGTGAGGGAGGAGGGGAAGGACGGGGAGGCTCTGGGGAGTGAAATCCACCAAATGATGCTCAGTCCTTGTACAAACACACCACAAGAATCCCACCATTATGAACAGTCGCAATGCACTTATTAAAATAATAATGATAATAACGTGAGGGCGATCATAGAGTAGAGCAAGTGGGTAGGAGGAGAGAGGGGAGGAGGGACCAGGAAGGTACTGGAAGGAGATGGATCACATGATGTCATGTGCTTGCATGAATGTGGCATGAAGAGTCTCACCACCATGTCTACGCATAAGGCACCAAGAAAAGAATTTTTAAAGAAAGAACAACATAAAGTAAAAGTATAATAAAATTTCTGTGGTTCTATTATTTTGCTGAGCATTATAACTTTTCCTTTATCATAAGCATTTTCCCTTTTATTTCTGGAGCACATTTATAATATCTATAAAGTCCCGTCTCTTCCTAATTATTTCAGTTTCTGTTGGATGTCTCCCTCTTGGTCATGGGTGACGTTTTCTTCTTGTCACCTGCACACTGATTCACGATTTAATGCTGGATGCTGTGAATACTCCAATGTCAAGAGGACATTCAGTGTCCTGTTCCAGAAGCCAGCTCACCCTGTGCTGGTGGGCAGCCCCCTTGCCGGTGGGTCCACTGTGTCAACGGTGTCAGGAGGAGTCTGGGGCAATCCTCATCTAATTCTACCTCGAGGAGCTTCACCCCTAAGGTGTGGCTTTTCTGTGCTGTGGCAGTCCGGTGGCAGTCTGTTCAGTGAGATGGCACCAGGCCTTGTGGTGCTGCCCTACCTCCACCCGCTGGTAAGCCAGGAACCCGGGCAGAGGCTCAGCCAGGCCTCCTGGAACCCACTTCACTCTGATGCAGGAGAGCCTCGGCCCAAGCCTCCGTGACCCAGGCAGGTTTCTACACCCACACCTGTGCAGGGCTCTTCTTCCTGGGGCCATCCTCCATAGGAGCCCAAACTCTAACACCCACCTCCCAGCTCCCTGGGCCCTCCTCTGCATGCTGGGTTCCCGGGCTACAAGCACTGATGGGGCTTCCTCCTGTGCTTTCCCTCTCTTAGGTGTGACAGTCTCGTTCCATAGATGAAGTCAGTAGGCTCATGTGTTTATCCAGTTTTCTATTTACATGTGGTAGAAGGGCTTGTCTGGTACCAGTTCCTTTATCATGGCCAGAAAAGAGGGCATCTAGTGAGTCAGCTCCAGTCTTGGTTATTCCCTGCCTTAGCCTTTCTTGGGGTTTACTTTGCTCCTCATTAACTTCTTGAGGTCATCACTTAGCTCACTAATAGTATTTATGTTCAACTTTAACATAACTTGAACTTCATTCAAGTCTGCACTACTTCATATTTTAGAACTTCAGGTGTGGATAAGCCACAGGGCGGCAGACAGAGACACAGAACAGAGAAGTTACTGCAGAGGCAAGGGGGGTGCTGGCCATTGCCAAACAGGGCAGGGCCAAGGTGTCAGGATTTAATGCTGGAACAAGAGCCAGCTGAGACCTCCGACGTGTCTGTGGGAATACGCTGCTGCCCAGACCAGAGGACTATGCTTGCAAGGCAAGTTTCTCATCTGATACGGCACCTGATTGGGAAACTAGAAGAATCAGAGAGAAACGCACATGTGGGGGTGTGTGGGAAGTGGGCTTCCTAACGTGATCCACGCTTGTGTTCAGGGGATTTTGTTTCTGATTTCCTGACTGATATTCTAGGATGACCATAGGCCAGCAGAGCGCAGATCTGGAATCAGGGTCTTACCAACATGGACTGCAACAACACACCCCCCTTGGGTCACAAAAGAACCTTCTAGACCAGCTGCCCGTTAGTGGGAAACAGTGAGGGCTCAGCACCGCACAGGAACTGCACGGCTCCTTCTGCACCTAGAGGCTGGCCTGGGAGAGGTGTCAGAGGAAAAAGGCCACAGGACTAGACACTCACCCAAAGGGATTCAGCTCCTTCCCAAACACTGAGCCAGAAGGAAGACAGCAAGTCACTTTGAATGATCAGGTTTAAGGTCCCTCGTTACAGGAGGAAGGTGACAATGAGGAATGTGTGCTGTAGCTCTAGACTCTCACCTGATTTTCTTAGCTCTGTAGAAAATAAAGATCTGTTTTATGCACATTTCTTGGATATCGACCCTCTTGTATTTCTCCCTCTAGACCGTAGACTCTGTGACGGGGAGCACGGTCCCACACCCACCTCTGCTTCCCAGGGCTCCATCCAGCCCCCCAATGCAGGTGACTTCTAGGAGAGGTTACCAAGTGAGAATATTTGATTCACCCCCATCGGTGGCTGGGAATGACCAGTTGAAGCTGGAGGTGGTCTTTCCCCTTCATTTTCTCTCCCTCGCCTCCGCCTTCTCCTAAGGCTCACACTGGGCCGAGGGAAGGGAGTGAGGGAAGCTCGGGGCAAGCCAGAGGCAGAACCTCTGTGTGGCACTGAAGACGGGCTTGAGAGGCAGACAGCGGAGATGGGAGAGGGTACGGTGGCCATCGCCATCTCCTCGCTTCCCTGAGAGAAGGGTGGTCTGGACAGGACCAGGATTGACAGGACACGCCATGAGCTTGTCTCCGAGAGGACAGGCCCTAGAAACCCTCTGTTCACGCCACACCGCTGACCTGCTGCCCTCTGAGGAGCTTTGTTCTATAATAAGGAATATTATAGCCCATTTACAGCCCATTCTATACATTTTACAGTCATGATCTGGAATGTTCCCTGGTGGCGAATATTGGTACCGAAGCCTGGGTCCCCAGTGCTGTAGTATTCAGAGGTGGGGCTCTTGGGAAGCAATTGGTTCATGAGGGCCCTGACCTCAGTGGATTAATCCACTTATAGATTCATAACTTAGTGGGCTCTTGGGAAGCGGTAAAAACTGCAGGAGGTGGGGCCTAGGTAGGAGGAAGGAGGTCACTGGCAGTGTCCCCTGGAATGGCAGGCATATCTTCTTACCTGGTCCCTGGCCCCCTCCCTCTCTCCTCTCCATCCACCATGAGAAGAGCAGCTTTCCTTTGCTAGGTCCCTCTGCCCTGATGCTCTGCCTCACTTCTGACGCAGAGCAATGGATGAAACCTCCCAGCCCCAGTATACCTTTCCTCCTTCAAGTTGCTCTGGTCAAGTGTTTTGGTCTCAGTGATGAAGAGCTGATAGCAATCATCATTCCAAATCCAGGACCTTAGGGCTGATTCACTAACTGGACTTTCCAGAATTTGTTCCCTGACAGAAACATCGGTTTGAACAGTGATCCATTCATGGAAATGCCTTCATAAGAGCTGAGAAAATCAGGTGAGAGACTAGAGCCACAGCACACAGTTCAGAAGTATAAAAGGATGCACTGAAGAGGGGAGTAAAGATACTTTACATGCCTGACTTCATCCTTCCCCCAACTCAGGGAGCACGGCATGGGGAGAGATTCTGTCCTGTTGGGGAAAGGAGGGGAGACTAACTGGACTTTGATTTAACCCCCAACACCACACCTCCAGGAAAACCAAGTGTCCCGCAGGGGTGAATGAAAGCCTGAGCCTCCAGGCCCACATTAGAGATGGATCAGCAGCCCCCGACTCCAAGCCTGACTGCTGGACTCAGACTCCAGGACTCCCCCAAGCCAGGCCAGGCCCCTGACTCAGTCTCTGGGTCTTCCCAGGCCAGGCAGGCCCCGAGCTGGGTGGTCCCTGAGCTCCAGGCCAACCTGCAGCCCGAATCTTCAGGCCAGCGCTCACACACCCAGCCTCCAGACTCTCCTGTGGGCCCAGGCTCCACGCATGCCCAGTGCAGGCCAGTCCCTGCAGCCCCATTCCCCAGGTCTGTTCCTGTGACCCAACACTACAGATGACCCAGGGCCAGGCCAGGCTCAGTGGATCGCAGTGGTGGGCTGGCCCCAGGCTCTAAGGAGCTCCCCCAAGAACCAGGCTAAATCCTCACAGACCCATTCTTCAACTCAGTGCCCACACTCAACCTCCAAACCTGCCTCATGGCTCCAAATTCTATGCCTGCCCCAGTCCGAGGCTAACCTCAAACTTCAAGCCAGTCCCTGTGGTCTGGGACTCCAGGAGACCCAAGGTCCACATCTGCTCAAGCAAACCCAACAGGCTGGCCCACCTGCTAGACCTCAGGTAGACCAACACCTGCATACAGAGGCTTCAGGCCAGCTCCAGTTGCCCCAGGCCCCAGTCCTACTTTGATCCACTTCCAGTGCCAGGTCAGCCCTGTAGACCCAGCCGCAGCCTCTGTGGACACAAGCTCCAAACCTGCTCCCCCTCCCATAATAACATGTCCACCCCAGCTGATCCAGGACAGATCAGCCTGACCAAAGACTTCAGCAAGTCACCTGCAGCCCACATCAGTCTGCCCAGAATTTCTACATGGGCAACTAGTAAAGGGCTTGTCCACATAAGCTAGTTTGAACAGACTAGAATAAGTTCTTACTTCTCCAAATGCACAGACATGAATACAAAGTGTTTAAGTCAGCTTTTTAACTGCTATGACCAAAAGACTCTCACAAGAACAATTTTAGGAGGAAGAGTTTATTTAGGGGCTTGTGGTTTCAGAGGTCTCAGTCCATTGATAGCTAGTTCCATTCCTTGAGGCTTAAGATGAGGCAGATATCATGGCTGAAGGGTGTGGCAGAGGAAAGCAGTTAGGACATGGCACCAGGAAGCAGAGAGAGAGAGAGAGAGAGAGAGAGCACTCCACTCTTCAGAGACAAAAAATACACCCCAAACACATGCCTGCAATGACCTACCTCCTTTAGCTACATACTACCTGTCTGTGGTTACCACAGAGTTAATCCCTACCAGGGGATTAGTGTACTGGTTAGGTTAAGGCTATCATAACCCAATCATTTCACATTTAAGCCTTTGCATTCTCACACATGAGCTTTTGGGGGACACCTTATATCCAAACCATAACAGAAGGCAACAAGAAACACGAAAAGAACACAATCATGTCCCAGTAGCAGGTCCCAAAGAAATGGAGCTATATGACGTGTCTAACAAAGAATTAAAAATAATTGTGTTCAGGAAGCTCAGCAAATTTCAATTCAGTGAAGTCAGAATTCAATAAATGGCAAAATGATAAAGCTAACAGAGAAATTAAAATTGTATTTTTAAAAAAACTAAGCAGAAAATTCAGGAGCTAAAATATGCAATGAATGAAATAAAAATGCAATAGAGAGCATGAATAGCAGGATTGGTCGAATAGAAAAAAGACTCTGTGAACGGAAAGGCAGATTATTTGAAAATATAGTCATAAGAGAAAGAAAAAATCAAAATGTTAAAACCTTGTGGAGTGTATGAAATAGCATGCCACCAGCAGATATTCAAGTTATAAGAACTTGAGAGAGGCAAAGGGTCAAAAGCTTATTTTAAAAAATTATAGTAGAAAGTGTTTCCAATCTGGAGAAGGCTGTAAATATCAAGGTGCAGGAAGGTTAAAGGTCTCCAATCAGCGTCAATACAAACAGGACTACTCTAAGACGTAATCAGACTGCCAAAAATCAAAGCCAAAGGAGGATCCTGAAAGCAACAAGAGTCAATTACAGGTGACAGAGTTTCAGTAAGACCAAACCCGGATCCCTCAACAGGAACCTTAGGGGAGGGAGTGGGGCAATATGTGCCAAGAGCTGCAGGAGAAACTTCCCAGTCAAGGTGCCTTTCAGAAATGAGAGATAAGGACTTCCCCGGACAAACCAGACCTGAGGGACCTCCTCACCCCCAGATCTGTCTTGCTGAATGAGCTCTTCAAACTGATGGGAAAGGAAGCCAAATGTGACACAGAGAGACATGAAATTATAAAATCCACCAAGAAAAGCAAGTGTACAGTCAAATTTAAAATATTCTCATACTGTAATTGTGGAGTGCAAATCGCCTACATCTTTATTATGATGGTGAAAAGACAAAAGTATTAAAAACAATATCAGCTATGCCAATTTGTTAAGGGATGTGCAATATAAAAATATGTCATAAGAGAAAAAAATCAAAAATTTCAAACTAGAGAGGGTGGAATAAAAATGCAGAGTTTATTTATGCAACAAATATTATCAGCTTAAATATCTTTTTCTACTGTAAGTATTTTTTAAGCCTCAGGGCAATCTCAATTTCAATAATTAATTACCTTGAATCTGAATGGATTAAATTCTCCAATAAAAATCATACAAAGTGGCTGAATAAATTAAAAATTAAGAACCAGCTAGGCATGGTGGTCAATGCCTGTAATCCCAGCAGCTCTGGAGGCTGAGGCTGGAGGATGGCAAGTTCAAGGCCAGCCTGGGCAACTTAGCAAGACCTTGCCTCAAAATAAAAAATAAAAAGGGCTGGGGATGCAGTTCAGTGGTAAAGCCCTCCTAGATTCAATTCCCAGTAGCAGAAAACAAAACAAAAAACAGACATGAAAGGAGATATAGACTGTGATGCAATGATACTGGGGAACATCAGTACACTCAGTAGATCATCCTGGCAAAAAAATCAGCTAGAAAACATCAGAGCTAAAACCAAACTTAGGCCAAGTGGGACTAACAGACACGCACAGAACATTTCTTCCAACTGCAGCAGAACATCCCTTCTTCTTAGTGCACGGAACACTCACCATGATAAATCATTCATGAGCCACAGAACAGGTCTTAACAAATTTAGGAAGACTTAAATAATGCCAAGTTGTTTTGTTTTTGTTGTTGTTTTGGAACACGATGGTATAAAGCTAAAAATAAGTAATAAGAGGAATATCAGAAAATTCACAAATACATGGAAACAACAGGCTCTTGAACAACTAATGGATTGAAAAAGAAATTAAAAGAGAAACTTAGGAAATATCTTGAGACAAATAAAAAAAGACTCACAAAATATCAGAGCTTATGCAAGGCAGTAAACAGCTCTTAAGAGAAAAGTTTATAGCAATAAATGCTCACATCAAAAAAGAAGAAATGCCTCAAATAAGCTACTTAATGCTACCCATAAAGAGAAAGAACAAGAGGAACACACTAAGTACAAAGTAGAGAAAGAAAATAATAAAGATCAGAACATAAATAGATAAACCAGAGATTCAGAAACAACATTAAAAAAATACTAAAACCAAGTAAAAGTTGGATTTTGAAAAATAACCTTCCTGTTTTGTGAGTGAGAAAAAAAGATTTTAATAATTAAAATCAGAAGTAAAAGAGGAGATACTATAGCTCACATTACAGGACTACATAGACTACTATGAGCAAATTATGTAGCAACAACCAAAGAAATACTTACACTTTATGTACATTGCAGCATGATACAGAATGAATGAACAAGAAAAATGTGGTATGTATGAACAATGGAATACTATTCAACATGATAAAAGGAACTCCTTCCATTTGCAACAACACAGAGGAACTGGGAAGACATCATGTTAACTGAAAAAAAAAAAAAAAAAAAAAAGCCTGGTACAGAAAGACAAATGCTATAAGAATTAATTCATATGTGAAATCTAAGAGTTGAGCTCATAGAAACAGAGTAGAATGGTGATTGCCAGGGACCAGGGTGGAGGAAAGGTGTTGGCCAATTGCTACAAATTCCAATTAGACCAGAGGGATAGTTGAAGAGATCTAACACACAATATGTTGACTATAGTTAATACTGTTGTTTTGTATTCTTGAAAAATCACGAGATGGATTTAAAGTATCCTTGTCGCAAAAAAAGAAGTTTGTGAGGCAATGCAGATGTTAACCAGCTTGACGTAGCCATCGTCCAACGTATGCATATCTCAAAGCATCATGCCGTACATGAAAAATGCGTGTAGTTTTTATTTGTCTCTCAAAAATGAGGGGCACCAGAGGATACTGCAAGGGAGAAGTCCTCCGCTGGGAGTCACGGTTCCCACAAGCACTCCCCTGCCACCCGTCCACTGTGTCACTTTGGACAAACAGTTCCCACTCAGGACTTGTCTCCTCTGTAAAACCGAGATGGCACCTGCCTTCGCACTTTCTCCCTCCCTCCTCCTTCCTCCTTCGTCTCAGTAAAATTAGCTGAAGCCCAGAGCCCTGGCCTGCAGGCCTGGCAAGGGGTCTGTCCCTACAGGACAGCTCCACACTCCCTCAACTTTCTGGGATCATTTTGGGGGGTCATATGATAAGACAGGTGTGATGGGCTTTTGTATTTGAAGGTACCTTCCAGGCCCAGGACACGATGCTATCTCTCAAAGCATTTCTGTTTTAAAGAAATGTTTTAAAACATTTCTATCTTAAAGGCCCTCCTTGAGTTGCTTATGGTGTGACCATGGCCTGTCCTCAAGGGACCCCTATAATATCCCCATTTTGTCCTGCTGAAGCTGAGCAGGACCCTGTGCTGCCTGTCTGGCCCCATGTGAGGGTACAGGTCCAGCCTGGCATGTGGCAGGTCGCCCTGCCCACCTGCCCCCCAGGCGCACTGTGGCTGGTGAGCCAGGAAGGCCAGGTGAGGTCTGGGCTTCCCGAAGCCTGCGTCAGACCTGGTTGGAAAGCCAGCCCTACACATGGGTGTTAGGGGAAGTTTACTTTGGATTTCTTCCAGCTATATCCTTGTGCTGTTCAAACAATTTTAAGTGATCCCCTATTAAACATGTCTCTACTACAAGTATTTGTATAGAAAAGTTCCAATCAGATATGCTTCTCTATCTTCAGTCTGCAATTATTCATCCTGATCCCTCAGATGCCGACTTTGGTCAGCACAGGCTTTCAGAATCCTATTAAAGGCACAGCGCCCAGGGTTATGTTCAGGCCCCAGGAAGAATAAACCATGGAGGAACTCTGTGAGCTTCGGTGAGCTCATCCACCAAAGGAGGAGAGCAACCAGATGTGTTTCACATTAACATCTTGCTAATTCTATAATTTTAATTCTAAAGTTTGAATTCTAAATTTTTTAGAAGCTTCAGTGTTTAAAACTAATAAGTATAAAGTAAAGGTCTCTTCTTACCACTTCCCTGTTGTCTGTGACCTCTGCAGATAAAAGCAAGACACGTCCTTTTTTAAAATTTGTTCTAATTAGTTATACATGTCAGCAGAATACTCCTCGATTCATTGTACACAAATGGAGCACAATTTTTCACTTCTCTAATTGTACACAAAGTAGAGTCACACTATTCGTGCAATCATACATATACTTAGGGAAGGATGTCTGTCTTATTCCACCATCTTTTTATCCCCATTCCCCCTCCCCTCCCCTCTACCCCTTGCCCAATCCAAAGTTCCTCCACTCATCCCATCCTACCCACATCATGGATTAGCATCCACTTATCAGAGAGAACATTTGGCCTTTGGTTTTTTGGGATTAGCTTACTTTCTTGGCATGATATTCTCCAATTCCATTCATTTACCTGCAAATGCCATATTTTATTCTCTTTTATTGCTGAATAATATTCCATGTGTATGTATATTACAGTTTCTTTATCCACTCATCTAATGAAGGACACCTTGGTTGGTTCCACAGTTTGGCTATTGTGAATGGTGCTGCTATAACATTGATGTGGTGACACTTAGCTCTTGGATAAAGGACACTCTCAGAGATTGGCTACCAGCAGAATCTGGAAATTGGCTCTGCCCAGAACTGAAGCGGGTCCTTGGTCCTTGCCTGGGCTCTGGGGGCTGCTGCAATGTCTGCTGAGGGACAGAACAGGACCTCAGTGTCACATGATTCCAGAGCAGGCTGGCACCTTGACTGCAAAGCCCAGTGCTCCCAGTGAACATCTTAGCAAACCCCCGACTCCTGAACACACTATTACATCCCCTAAACATGAGTTTTATTTTAGGTATTTCAATTTGAGAAAACACAACTCTTGTTTAGACAGCAAAACGCCAACCAAAGAAAACGGCCTTCAGAGACCAGCTGATGGACAAATTGGGTACCTCTGTAAAGGCCTGAAAAAGGCCAGGTGAGTGTGCCTCACCAGGTGGCTGCTCAGACCCCGTGTCCTCCAGCTGTGAGATGCTAGAAGGTTCTGCTGCACAGCATGGAGAAGACTCCAGAGACCAGAGGGTCCAGCAGGGGGGTGCTCGCGACCCCTCCCCCTTCACAGCAGTGCCAGGTCTATAAGGTGGGTTGAAAGTGCTCCAGGTCCACCTCAGATCTCCCTGAGTCAGACACCGGAGGGAAGCCCCCACAAGCATAAGGGGGCTCAGCTTGCGAACATTGCCTCACACCTCGGTGGGAAGGGGACACACAGAAACACAAGCCAGCTGCACCACCCCTGGGTGCAGCTTAGAGGGAGACGAAATCAGCTTGCAAAAGAGACTCCTGCAGACCCGGGTTCCCTGAGCTCTGCTCAGCATCGCCAAGAGGTGGACTCAGCCTAGGTGGCTTCCAGCAAGGGAGGGATGGGTAAAGGAAACATCACACACACACACACACACACACACACGCACGCACACACACACACACGGGAGTATTATTCAGCCATGAAGAAGAATGAAATCCTGCCATTTGCGGGATGACTTACAGAAGGAGAGCATCAAGGTAAGTGAAGTACTCCAGACACACAAAGATAAGTGGATGTGTTTTGTCTCGAATGTGGAACTAAATAAATAAATAAAGAGTTAGAAAAATAAATAAATGGCCTGAAGTAGGAGAGGGACTATTAGGGAATGGTGGGAAGTGTTCTGGGGGAAGGGAGGGAAGAGGGGAAGGTGAGAGAGGGTGAATGATGGGCCTGGATCAGTCCATGATCTATACAGTATGGAAATGTCACGGCGAAGCTCGTTAACTTGTACAATTAATGAACGTGAATAATTTGTAAAGGCGCTGCCTTTTCTCTTTCCTGGGTTATGATAGTGCTCAGTCTTTCCCCATCCTTTGGGGGAAACTGGACATTTGATTACTTTGCAAAAAAAAAAAAAGGCAGCGAAAATAGGAGGAGGAGGTCGTCCATGCACCCAGAGTCCCAGCAAGCCTCAGAATGGTGCGGTGAGGGGCTGCCCCGCCGGGAGGGACCTGGACCAGGTGGGCTCTGCCCCGGAGCTGCGGGAACCGGTGGAGGGCGTGGACTTCCCGCTTCCCCAGGGGCCACGCCCCCGCCACCCGTTTCCTGGTCACAGCCCGCCCTCTCTGCCAGCCTGGTACCCGCCTGCCCTTCAAGACCAGGGCCGCGAGTCGCTGCTCTGGGAAGCCCTGCCTGCCTCCCCGCCTCAGGCTCCAAGGTGCCCCTGTCCCGACGTCTGAGCACCCGGCACACGTGGGGCAGGAGCCGTGGTCTGCGGCTCCCCGGACCGCAGGTGGGGAGCGAGCCCCTTGGGCCTGACCCCTGCCTTGCCCTGTTCCCAGCACACCGCGCTCAGTCTGCTGGACGGGACCCAAGGGGCAGGGCAGGGCTGGTGACTTCTGAAGGGTGGGGGCGGGTGAGCCACAGGATCACTGCTGGAGTGGCACTTGGAGAAGGTCCCCAGTCTCTGGACCTACACACCCGCATCCCCTGAGCCCGGCTGAGGTCTGCCGAGGCCCCTGGCTGCCCTGGAAATCAGACCCTCTCAGGGCCCCTGCTTCCCCACGGGAAGAATCAGCCCTCCGTTTCTCAGAGATGTCACAGCATGTCCAGATATTTAAATCTTCCACCTGGATCCAGCAGTCCCACCTTGGGGACCTGTCCCGTCGAGGGAAAGTACATGCTGGTTCCTAAGGGCATGCAAGGAACAGCAGAGACCTGGGAATGCCCTTCAACAGGAACAGGGACGGCTCTGGTGACACTCACACTGAGGCCCGACTCTCCCCTTCGGGACCTGACCCACTGGCCAGAAGCCACTGTTGGGGCTGAGCGGAGGGGTGTCCACACAGCGGGTGTGTTGGGTCTGATCAGAGTGAGACAGACGTCCTTCTAGAACCCTGAACAGGGCGTGGGGGATATCCACTCTTGGGGGCAGGATGGGGAATTGTAAAATAGCAGTGGCCCAAGGCGGGTGTCAGCCTGGGGAAGTGAGAGGCACCTGCTTACATGAGCCACCTGGTGCAGTGTCCAATACTGAGGGAGAGGAGGGGTCCTGAAGGAGGAAGGCTGGCCTGGGGCCTCAGGGCCCTAGCCGGTAGGGAAGGTGCTCCCATGGGGTGATCCAGTGTGGGAGGGAGGTCAGGAGGGCCAGAGAGGCTCTGCCTGCAGGAGAGCCCAGGTGGGTGCAGGAGCCCAGGTGGGGAGGGAAGGGAACAAGAGAGGTGGAAAGGGGGCCTGCAGAGGGGAGTGGGGAGGGCGTCTGCACAGGAGAGGGTGGAGCACTGTGGGGTGATTGCTGGTGTATGGGGTAGGATGGCAGCCAGGATTCTCAGGTTGAGATGGGAAGTACAGATAAGGAAAATACGAAAACCAGAGGAGACCCTGTGGGTTAAACTGGGAGAGTGTGAACTCATGATTGTTAATACGTACGATAAGTATGATAAGACTAAACCTTACGAAGAAGGAAAGAGAAATCTGTGCTAGTTGTGCTGTCACACCTCAAACTGCAGAGGTTATGGCCACAGTGTGATAAGTGCTTAATTAAGATGGGAAAGACATCACAGAGGTGGAGCAGGATGTGGTAGTTCACTTCTGCAATCCGAGGTACTTGGGAGGCTGAGGCAGGAAGATTACAAGTTTGAGGCCAGCCTGGGCAACTTCATGAGACCCTGCCTCAAAATAAAATAATAATTTTTTTAAAGGGGCTGATGGTACACCTTAGTAGTAGTGTGCACACACGAGACCCTGGGTTTGATCCCCAAGGCTGAAAACAATAAAAACTAAAAAATACAGGGTTTGGTACTATCCAAAGTTTCAGGTATCCCCTGTTGGCTCTGAAACTGGAATAAGGGGGAATTAGCATGCATCTATTATTTCTTGTAATGTACTTCTAGTTGATGTGACTCCTGATCTTTTGAAAATATTGTTAGAGTTGTGTGCTTCCTGAGTTTTCTTAATTCCAGTCACAACAGCAATTACTCAGTACCTTCCTTTTAGGTTGGCCTGGTCTAGTGAATGGCAGGGCGGGGTCACCGTCTCTGATAACAGAATACTGTTGAGTAACAGTCCCCCTCCCCGACCCGGGTTTGGAATTGTGGCATTGTAATTCCATGTATTCCCAGGCCTCAGAGATGTGGGAAGGATCTTGCTTGCTCTAGAAATGGCTCGAATAAACCTTCAATCCTCTCCTTTTCCTTCCTGTCAATGGGTCAAGATGACAGAAACAAAGCTTAGGAAAGCAGCCGGTGGTGCTGGTTCCCCTCTTGGATCCAGTTGTGAATGCAGCCGTTTTGCAAATACAGAAGCACAAGGCCCAAGGACCCTGCAGCTCAGCTGCTCGGGTGCAGCTCCAGCAGCCCTGGGCTGGTCTCCTCCACTCTGCCTCTGCCCCCCCTCAGGTAGCCCCCCCTTACCCATCCACCTGACCCACCCTTCCCATCACGGGACACAGGTACCCCCTGTGTGCTCCCAGAATGGCCGGGGAAGCTCCCACTCGTGTGTGTGCACCACATTTTATTTATCTGTTCATTCACTGGCAGAGACTGAGGTTGGTTCCTGGCAGCGTCCTGGTCCATGGGAGGTGAGGGGTGGCCTTTGTGTGGGCCTGGTGAGACAGCTGGCTTGAGGGCAGAATGTCAGGGTGACCCTCAGTATTTTTCTCTGAGCCGCAGACTCACACTGGGAAAATGGAGATAAGAAAGGCAAATTCCCAGATAGCCACTGTCCCAGGAGTCTGTCCCACGTTCTTTATTATCCCACTGCAGAGGGCAAGAATTGTCTCCAGGGACTCTGCTCTTTGGCATGGATCATGGGAACATCACCCTCAGCTCCAGGGAGGCTGGGATCCAGGCTTTCTGGAGACCAGCCCTTGCTTGGGAGTCTCCGCTTCTTGCAGGAGGGCCCAGGTGACCTGTGTTGGGCATCCCCCCTGCACCTCCGGCCGGTGGCTCCGTGGCCAGCCTCACCCTTCATCCTGCTGCTGGTCAAGTTTGCCAGGGCTTATCAGCCACCACAAGGTGGAGTCAGTGACCCAGCTTCCCTCTGGGGAATAGGATCCCTTCAGAGTTCAAGGGCTCTGTCCAGCATGGTTACCTCTCTCTGCATGCTCCAGACGGCGGGGCCACAAGGAGCCTCCACGCAACCAGCCCATCAGCCAGGACCGGGTCTGTAAGCTGGCCTAGTCCAGCAGTCCCACTCCTGGGTTAGATCCCAGGGAAAGAGCCCAGTCTCCAAGACAGCTGCAATCCGCGTCCATTACAGCATCATTCTCACAGTCTGGGAACCAACCCAGGTGTCTGCCAGTGGACGGACAGAGAAAGACAACGTGGTGCACACGTACGATGGAATACCATTCAGCCTTTAAATTGAAGGTGATGCTGCCGCTTGTAACAACGTGAGTGAACCGGAGGACGTTGTGCTGAGTTCACACGGGAAGAAAACGCTGCATGTTCTCTCTTACATGTGGAATCTAAAATTGTTGCACTCGGAGGAGAGAGAACAGAAGTGGGGGTTGCCAGGCCTGAGAGCAGGGGTGGGGTGGGATGTTGGTCAAAGGGTACCAAGGACACTAACTTTAGTCATGCAGGATAAATAAGTTCTGGAGAGCTAATGTATAGTTTGGACTGTAGCTAAAAATACTGTATTGTGCACTTGAAATTTGCTAAAGGAGTAGATTTTAGGTATTTTCACCATAAAAAGTAATTATGTGAGGTGATGGATATATGAATTAGCTTATTTGTGGTAAACATTTTGCAATGTTATGTGTATCATCACTGTTTCCATAGTGTTTCTTTCTTTCTTTTTCTATTTCTTTCTTTCTTTTTTTTTTTGCCACTGTAACCAAAAGACCTTACAAGAACTATTGTACAGGAGGAAATGCTTATTTGGAGCTCATGGTTTCAGACGGTTCAGTTCATAGATGGCCGACTCCATTGCTCAGGGCCCAAGATGAGGTGTGGCTGAGGAGAGCAGCTCAGGACATGGCCACCAGGAAGCAGAGAGAGTCCTCGCTCACTGGGGACAAAATGTATACCCCAAAGGCACGTACCCAATGACCCTCCTCCTCCCGCCACACCCACCTGTCTTCAGTTACTGCCCCGTTAATCTACATCAGCAAATAAGCACACTGATTAGGTGAAGGCTCTCAGAACCCAATTATTTTACTTCTTGCATTGTCACACACAAGGGTTTTGGTGGGACACCTCCCACCTACATCATTATGATCACACTGAACACCTTGAATTTATACAACTTTATTTGTTAACATACCTCCACCATTCTGGGAAAACTTTTGAAAATTTAAAAACAGGCGAGGGACAGTCTTTGTCGGATCATAATGGACAGGAAATGTACCTTATATTTTCCCTATATTCTTCACGCAGGTTTCATTCATCTATTCACACCTACCATTAACAGAAGCTGTCCTGTCCCCACACAGTGCTAGGGACTGAGGAGGATGTGACCAGCCCTTGGAGAGCTCATGGTCTAGCCAGAGGCAAGCATGCAGAAGGCCCCAGGCCATGCAACAAATTCTTGACTGTTCTGCAAGGGGAGACCCCTGCCCAAGCCCGGCAAGCCATTCTTACTCACGTGGGACACTGACCTTTCACCACACTCAGGCCAAGGCTTCCAGAAAAGCAAAACGTTTAGAGGCACAGACTGTGGGTATGCAATAATCCAGCCTAACAGACCACATGAGAAGCCAGACTTTGATCCTGATCCCTCGAGGCCAGTGCCAGAATTCATGAAAGGAGTCTCTGGAGTTTTGAAATGTGTCAGTGCTTTTAACTGAACATCACACTTGGAGTTCCCTGGTTTCCTTGGGAAACACGTTTGTTCATGCCGATCACATCAGCCAGTGACAGCACAGATTGTCATGCAATATTCATCTTTAAGTAGAGTCTATGTTCCTAAATGCTTATAGAATAAATCCATCACCTTCTTCAAACTCCAGGGTCTTACTCAACTAGCCACATGGGAAAGAACAGAAGTTCCCCCTGAAGAATCTAGGCTGGACTGAGGATGCAGCTCAGTGGCAGAGCACTTGTCTAGCACACTTGAGACCCTGGGTTCCATGCCCAGCCCCTCAGAGAAAAAGAAAGTCTATGTCTTATGTTTCTTCCTGTCTCTGCCCACTATGAACTACACCCCAAGCCATCTCTCCAAGCAAGACCTGCCGATTAATTCTACCCTGTAGAACTCACTTCAGAGCTACCTGGCATGCAAATATACAGTTTGGCTACGCCATGACCAAGGCCCCCTCCACACAGTAATCACTGTCTCCTCTCCATCCTCCAACCAAAACCTATGTTTGCAGAGGACTTCCTGTTTATAGCAATCACTCATCTTCCCAATAAGTATCTCAATAACATGGTGATAGAGCCACCTCACGACTGAGGAAGAGTCTCGGAACATCAGGATCACAGATTACAATGCCAATTCTGATCTGTCCCACTATTTTCCCCTCCCTCATAACTTCCACATGCGACACACACAAGGACCACTGTACCTGGCAGATGCATGCTCCTCCAGAGGACTTCACATGCTTCCCACCTAGCTGGTGCTTGCCACCCAGAGGAAGATGAGATTCCGTCACCATATGTGAAGCCTGTCCCTATATCCTCGCCCCTGCTTAGGGTGTGAAGTTGCCCATATCTGAGAGCAGGCCTCCCATGTCCTTTGTGACCCTCAGTCTTGGGCACATACCGAGCTCGTTCTGCATTTGTTGACTAAGTTAATGAATGTTTTCTATGAAGAGGAAGTCTGTCTCCTGTCACCTTTGATGTGCACTCTGGAGGTTATGTTGTAAGAGTAAACTGCCCTCAGTCCTCTGAGGGACGCGGCTGCCCTTGACCCTGGGAGACTCAGGCCACTTTCTGTCTGAGGGTTTCCAAGTCACAGTAGGAGCAAAGATGGGGCAAGGAGGGCAAAGTGTTTCAGGAGGAGGCAGGCCTGTGTCCTCGTTCTCTGATCTCTGGGCTCACACCAGCCACCGTGTGAAGCTCCCAAGGGGGATTTGGAAATAAGTAGGATAAGCTTGCAGAATTTGTTAAGGCACTTTGGTGACTAGAAATGCAGGCTCCCAACAGGGTCTATTTCTGCTGAGCTTCCTGAGTTCCAGCCCACTCCCCTGTGTGCCCCCACCCAAGTTAAACATGACTCTAGAGCGGATGGCTTCGCTTGGGGGCTGCAGTGCACTTGTGCTGACACATGGCCAATGTAACAGCATGGCGCACCTCATGCTGGTGGGCTCTGTGTGGGGAGAACAGCTTAGGAAAACGGTGGGGAGCAGGGGGACCCTTCCTCTCTGCCTCTGCTCTGAAATACAGTGTGTTCTTCAAAGTCAAGAGGGGGCTCTGGTGAGATCACTTAGGGTCACAGAAGGGTAATGTCACTATAACATACTGGAATTTTGACCATGGCTCATTATAATGTGGTCACTAACGTTTCTTTCCCCTCCTAACAAATAACAAAACCACTGCTAGTGTCAGTATGCTCTCTTCAGAGTCTGAAAATGAGAGAGTTAGATCTGGTCCATCACAGTCCTGCTCATCTCAAAGGAACCAGTTCACAGCCAAATGAAATCACGCACCGAGGATATTAGGGAAGTTTGGATTCAGGGTTCTCCCTCTCTGCAATCCTGCACTTCACAGGACTTTCTTGAACTCACCATAAGTCAAGAGAATGGAAGTGCTTTGAATGATTCTTCACTGATTGAAAAAAAAAAAAAATCATACAAAACCCACTGGAAATTGCAGGAATCCACAAGGTGACTGAGGAAAAATGTACAGATACCAACCAGCAAAAATCAGTTACAAAACCTAAAATCCCCAGCCACAGTGTATTAACAACAAAACAAGTAACTTGGAAAAAAACTTATAAAAATGCAAAGGAAAACGTGTGTGTGCACACACACAAACATATATATTTGCTAAGCGACATAACTAAGTTGCATGAATTGAAAGGTAAAATATTTCTGAATGGAAAGATTAAAAAGATTAATGTATTGTGAAAATAGTTCTGCTAACTAATGGAGACTTTTTATTTAATCCTAAAGAAAATTTTAATGATAATTCTTTAAAATTAATATAAAATTTATCTGGAAGATTTCATGAATAAGAATGGTCAGTGAACAGGGATATAATGGATCTTTTCTACAGAAGATCTCTTCCATCAGGTTTGAAAAGATGTTTTAAAGTTAAAATGATTTAGATGGCATGACAGAGGCATAAGATAAACAAGAGGTAACAAAGCAGAAGTGAGAAACCAAAAATATGGTCTCATACATCAGAAGCACATATCTTATTAAAGTGGTATCATAAACCAATAGAGATAGATATTTTATAAAGAAATAGCCTGAGAAAATTAATTTGAAATTTTGGGAAAATATATTAATTTCTTATCTCACACTCACAATAAATTTCATATGAATTAAATGATGATGTATAGAAAAGAACCCCTTAAGCATAATAGCACATGTTAAAACTTTATCTCATCACAGCAAGAAGAGTATCAAAGTATAAAAGCAATGGAAGAAATTAAAGAAAAATCTTTTAAAATTTTGAGCAATTTTGTGGGTCAAAACTCCTTAAAACCACAGGGGCCCGAGGTGCATGCATGTAATCCCAGCAGCTTGGGGGGCTGACGCAGTAGGATTATGAGTTCAAAGCCAGCCTCAGCATTTTGTGAGGCCCTAGGCAACTCAGTGCGATCCTGTCTCTAAATAAAACACAAAAAAGGGCTGGGATGTGGCTCAGTGGTTAAGTGCCTCTGGGTTCAATTCCCAGTAACCCCCCCCCCACACACACACACACACACTCTTAAAACCGAAAGGCCAAAAATAAGCTGGGGGAAAAGTCACTGGCACACATTTCCAGCTTCCTAAAATGTACTGGCTTTGCATTGCTCTGCACTCTGGCCAAGAACAGGCTATTTCTGTGTTGGGGGGCTCGACTGAGCCTGTGCCCGTTCTCCTGACCTCCTTGTGTCCGCACACTGGAGACATGGGAAGATGCTGGAAGGAAATTCTACCACTGACTTAGAGCGCTTTTTGAATGCCTATGCAAATATTGAACTATTTCAAGGATTAAGGATCTCATCAGGTCAGGTGTGTTCTGAGAAGTTGTATTAGTTCAGGTTGGAAATGTGATGTGGTCCTTCAGGAGAGATCAGAGGAACGAAAATAGATTTTCAAGGAGTGAATTTAACCAAATTTCAAGTAGATACTTGAAAGGAGCAGCAAAGAACCCCACTTACCAGAGAATATTACTCCCTGAATAAGAAAGATGTCTCTGAATGCTCACCAGTGAGAGACAGGGCCAGGATTCCCCAACTCGGTCATTAAGGGGCAGGTACATGTTACTTAGCAAACAAAACCCAGAACTTATTTTTCTGTTTGGTTGCAGCATAAAAACTAGGATCAATTTCACTTGCAGAAATGTGCACCGTATGAGTGCAATGTGAAAGATAACCACACACACACACAACACACACACACACATGCTTGTTAAGTAAATAAAAATGAATTCACTTGCAACTTCTGCTCTGACCAAGGTGGAGTAGAAGAGACCAGATTTACCCACTGGCCAAGACCATCATGAAAACTAAACAAAATATAGCCAGGTGCAGTTTTAAAGGCATCAGAAACTGGGCATCGAAGGACGGTAATCCTGGAAGACAGGAAATACCAAGGCCAGCCCTGGGCCCACCCCAGCTTGGTGCTATGAGAAGGTTTCCAGGCCTTGTGGTGGGAAAGGGAATTTAGAGGACACCCAGTGTCCCCCTGGATAAACACAGCTAAGACTCTGGGAGACCAAGGAGGCCACAGTTTGCAGATAAAAGTGCCAGAAAGTACAGAGTTGCAGGAACAGAGAATTCCTGAGATCTGTGGAGGATCACCCACCCTGAGGATTCAGCAGAGTGCTGACAAGCCCAGGCATGCTGGGAAGCTCTGAGGCTGGGGAAGAAGCGTCTCAGAGGGTTAGAGGGAAGAGTGTCTGGTCCTGACACAGGGCTGCCTGTCCCTACCCTGGGGCCGCCTTCCAGCCCGGGATCACTGGGTGGCATGCTCACAGCAGTCTTCTCGTGCACAGAGTACTAGCTGTGACAGAGTTGCTCCCTTCTAACTAATGAGTCTTACAAGCAACAGTCAAAAGGATCAAACTTTTTCCCAAGTAATTTAACTGCAACTCGAAGTTCAAGATATTTATAGATACACAAAAATATCCAGACCAATTGAAGTAAAATTCACCAAGCATACAAAGAAACAGGAAAATATCTATAATGTGAAGGAAAATCAATCAAACAAAACCAACCCAGATGGATATGAGGAAGTAATTATAACTCTATTAGTATATTCTGGAAGTTCAGAAGATAAGTAGACCCGAATCAAATTTATACATCTACAAATTATTAGGTGAAAAAATACCAAGTGTAAATTAATAGGTTTTTAGACATTCTTGAAGAAAAGGTGAGCAACTTAAAACTCCAAAATTAACTATAAGTTTTAAAATAAAAAATCAGCAAACTGTGAGACAGCTTCAATTGACAAAACATATGTGTATTTGGAAACTGAAGAAGAGTAGAAAGGGAAACAACAGAAAAACCATTTTAAACAATAATAGATACAAATTTTCAAATTTAGAAAAATGTATAAATCCACTGATCCAAGATGGTTATCTAATCCTGAGCTCAAGAAGCATGAAATTACAGAAAGTCACTTCACAATAAAATAGGTGAGCCCAGTGCACACACCTGTAATCCTAGCGGCTCAGGAGGCTGAGGCAGGAGGATTATGAGTTCAAAGCCAGCATCATCAACTTTGTGAGACCCTGTCTTCAAATAAAATATAGAAAAGGGCTGGAGATGTGGCTCAGTGGTTAAGTCCCCCGGGGGCTCAATCTGTGGTACTGAAAAACAAAAACAAAACAAAACAAAACAATCTTGCACAAAACACTGTTAAAGGGAGAATCTGTAAAGTAGCCAAATAAATAAATATTTATTTCTGTAGCTACCTCTCTATAAATATAAATATAGAGATCAATAGCTACAGAAGAACCCAGATGAGGGTGAGAGCAGATGTTCTGGAAACAACGCAAGTGAGAAGACAGTGCAGCAATATCTTCAAAATACTGAAAGAAAGAAAAAGAACCTGTCCACTTAAAATTCTATGCCCAGTAAAATACTTTTCAACAATGAAGACAAAAATAAAACAAAAATCATGCATTCTGAAAAGGGTGGAAAAAAAAGACCAGCAGTCGCAATAAACACTAAAGGAAGTCCTTCTTAGCGGGGAGGAATGGGTCTCTGCGGCCACCGCATGGGAAACGGTCCAGGAAGTTACCAGAACAAGGTGGGGCCGCCAGGTGGGACCCCTGGGGCTAATCTTGGGGAGGGCCAGAGTGGCCCCAACCTGCGAGGTGGCAGTGAAGATGGTGAAGAGCCTGCAGGTTACACGTGCGCAGGAGATAAGCAGGAGTCAAGGATAGCGTGCGAGTTTGGGGCTGAGCTACTGGCAGAAAGGCATTGCGGGTAGCTGAGTGCTGCGGACCAGGGACCAGCTTGCAAGCTGCCTCAAACATCTTCCAAAAAAGTTGAAACTTGGAGCACAATTTAAGGCAGTTGATAGAGATCTTCCAAGCTCAAAAATAAGACCAATTCGTTGGCTATTGGATTAGTCCTCGGCCTGAAAGTTGGCAGCAGCCAAAGAAAGTCTAAGAAAAAACTGGGGGGAAGGAAAAAATGTAAAATTGAGATCTGTTCTGGCAGTTAACAAAGAAAAGTGCCAGAGGGGAAGGGAAGAGGAGGAGGAGGCGCCTGGTTTTGGTTGCAGTTAAAGTGGACCCTGTTTGTGCAAAAACAGTGCTTTGCGGGGTATGTTTTGAGAAGAGCAACCTTCCTGAAGGTTTTCCGCCACCCCTGGGAGCTCACTGGTGGAGCTGCGAAGCCCCCCGCCTGCTGTGGGCGCTGGCTCCAGGCGCCGACAGAGGGCGCTGCGGAGACAAGAGCCGCTCTCGTGGAGGAAGACCTGGGACCTCCCGGCTGAGAGGCCGGGAGCCAGCCTGCCTGAGCCGCTGCTTCCACCAGAGAAGCTGGAGGGTACTCACAGAAGGGTACCGAAGGACAGGAGGTCAGGAGAAAATTCCCTGACGGTGAAGGATTAGGAAGGAGGAGGATGCACTTTGCTGCCCATTGGCCTCTCCCTTGGCACATGCAGAATTGAACCAGGTTGCAAGGGAGACCAGGAAAAGATGGGGACACCCGCAAAGTCAAGGTGAGGTAAGGGTGGCCCACTGAAGTCCGGAAGAACAGACACTCAGCCTGCAGCGTGCACCATCCAGAGGAGCAAACAGGACACCTCGCGTGTAGGGACATTTACAGCAGGGGCCTCCCAGCCCCAGCAGAGCCCAGGCACAGTTGATTCTAATTGGTTGTTCAGTGTAGTAGCCACAACCACACGTGGCTATGTAACTTTAAATGTGAACTGGCTAAGTTAATTGAACTTAAAAATGCAGCTCTTCAGATACAGTAGCCAGATTTCAAGGGTTGATAGCCTCTTGAGGCCACGTGTGGGTCAGTACCTGAACAGAACAATTTAATCATCTGGGAAGAAAGACCTAGTGTCTGTGGACTTCTGCAGCCAGCTCTGCCTGGAGACCAGTGCTCGGTTCTCTGTGGGTGCAGCTCAAAGCCTGAGACATGGGACCATGCAGGGAGAATTCCAGGCCATCACCAGGGCAGTGTCCTCCCAGTTACATTCACAGAAGCTGGGAGCAGGGACCCTGCGGCTGAGTACCTGGCAAGTATTCATTTTACCCAGCGTTTGCATTCTCCGAATCCTCCTCCACAGTGGACCTTTTATGAAGCATTTCTCATGTTTCTACCCCCGCCTTAGTGGTGAGTGCTTGGTTCAGGCTGGGTTTGCTCTGGTATGAGGGCTGTCAGGATGGAAGCTGTAGCTGTGGAGCAGGCTCTCAAGTAATTCCCAAGGAGACTCAGGGCTCAAGCTGAACGGGCTGCCTGGGGTGCCTAAGATCAGCCATGAAGAAAGCCAGGGGTTATACTGGGGCACCTGCGATTGTGTGCAAGCTTGTTCTGGAAGCCCATTAGCCAGGTTCTCAGGAGGAAGTCTAGCTCTTTGAGCCGGCACCTTGAATCCAAGAATCCATGGGCAACCACAGCCTGCATGAGTAGAGAGCACCCTGTCACACATCTCCAGGAGTCACTGGGGAAAATGCTAGTCCCTGACGCCAACTCAAAAACTGTTAGAGCCATGAATGGAATCCAGATTTTGAGACTCACTGCCATATGGGCATCGTGCTGCCCATGAGAAGGACCAAGAGTCAGGGCCACCTTCACAGAGTTCCATCGTCAGTGGGGGCAACAGACTGTCACAAACGCACCTCTGGGTAGGACAGTGCAGAAATTCAGAGCACAGACCAGAGCTCATGAGGCCCCCAGACTTCTTGCCAGACTTCCTGTACTCCACCAACTTGACTTGTTTCCACCCCCTCCTCAGGTGTACTGTGAATATTTCTGGGTTTTACATGAAGCTGGCCGCACATTCGTCACTGGCTGCAACGGGGAGTGTAACACACAGAGACACAGTTCGTCTTGCCGGCTGGCAGCAGCTGAGAATTTTGCTCTCCCTGGTCCCAGCGTAAGCGGGTAAGGGCGTTGAGCCCCTGGATGGCGTCAGCAGCGTTCCTGAGTTATCTCCTGGAGCTGCAGGTCATCACAACAACAGGCAAGGAGATGCACCTGCTGTGGTCCCTGGCAGTGGCCACAGGCAACGATCTGTCCCGGCAGAGACACTCAGCAGCCCCGAGGGAGAGTCGAGTTGTGAATTTCGTCACTGGCACACTGACATAAATCGAGTAGAGCTTGAATGTCACTAGCTATTTGCTGGCTCTGGTGGTCTTTCCCAGACTTGAGCCTCTGGACTCCATGACAACAGCTCTGCAGAGTGTCAGATTTCAACGTGGGGCTGCCAAGTGACCCCAAGCAACCTGTAGGCAGGTAGCCTCTTGTGACCAGAAAGGGCTGTGTTCACAGCAGAGTGACCCCCAGAAAGAGCATCCTGGAGCCTGATTCCTTCACTCTCACTCTGCTGTCTCTTACCCTGTTCATCCACATGGTGATTGAGAGGCACATGGACAGGACCACAGGGTGTCAACTGTGATAATTAATCCCCCTCCCCCAGGCCTCTGAATGCACTGACCAAAGGAAAGGATTCCAAATAAAACTGGATGTTTTCATGAAATCAACTTTAACTCTGCAGAGATCACACCCAGTTCTCAAAGGAACAAAAGCCGTGTGTGGATTATTTACTGCTTGGCAAGCATCTGGCCACCCAATCGCCAGCACTGGGGAAAATGATCAAGTGTTCAAAAATCCTCTGGGATAGGTCCAGAGGGATCTTTTTTTTTTTTTTTTTTTCACAAGGAGATGGAAAGAAAAACAGACACTTTCCCAAAAGAAAGTGTGAGTGTGGGAGGAACATTTGGTTTCTTAGAATCAACTCAACAAACATCATTGACAGGTCACAGGAATCTTTGTTCTTAAGTGCACTGGAGCTGAGCCAGAGAGTGTGAGCAGGCCAAGCAGCTCAATCAGAGATATGCTATTTTGCAGGTCTGAGCCCAGAACTCTTGAGCAAGTGGAATTGAAGGTCTGATTGACGTTAGCCAGCAGGGTTTGTTGCAAAGGGCCCTGATAAATCAGCAGCGACCAGGAGTGTTAAGCAGGGTCTGTGCCATCTGAGCCACATTGCCCACCCTCTCTGAGCTCTCATTGTTCATCTCTAAAATAAGAATTTGGACCATCTATCCACAGACATGCAGTATGTTCTGTAAGGGGAAGGGAGTCTGCTGGTTCCTTCGGCTGGAGACCAGAGATACTGCAAACCACCCTATGCTGAACAGAACATCCCCACCGAAAGAGAGAGGGATGGCCTCAAATTTTAATCATGCTGAGGTTGAAAAGCCTGATTTCAACTCTAGTGGATGACATTTTCAATAAGTAACATCCAGCTCAAACTTCCTTCAGATCGCTCAGTACATTTCTTCCATTTCAGATCACTTGTTTTTAAATTGTCCCCAATTATTTATCCTAAATGCAAAGACAAATCTTCATACCTTACCAAAATATGTGGATGGTTAGCTCTGTTTGAACAAAAATAAACAGATGAACAAATGGAATAAAGAAAGCTCCCTAAGACACGGGGAACTGGCTCCTAATATATGCCTACAATGGCAGTGTGCAGCAATTCACACTGCCAAGAATTCACACAATCCAAGAATTCAAGGTCTTTCAGGGCATAGCCCATAGGCTAGCAATAAAATCAATCTTTTGGGAAACTACCTGAATAATTGTTGGGCTGATGTTTGCTGAATGAATGATTCATCCAATCAGCTGGGCTCAGACCTGCAGAAAATAAAACAGAGCTCACAGAAGGCCCAGACTGTGGGAAGTAGGAGGCGAGGGTATCTGTGACACGGTGGCTGTTGGGCCTACGTGCAGCTCTGGAAAGAAAATAAAGCTGAAGGTGTTTCCCCCACAAAACGCTCTTTCACACTCACCTTCTCCAATAGAAGCTTTGTTTTAGAAGAAGGTGTTTTTTTGGCTGACGGCCTCCCCCACCCCCTCCCCCTGCAGCCTGAGTCAGGCTGGGTCTTCCTCCTGGGGACTTTCTCAGAACCCAGTGACACTCGCAGCTGGCACTGCTTGCATTTTACTTCATTGTCTGTCTGTCCCACTGGACTCCAAGTTTCTGGAGGGAAAATACTGTGCCTTGCTTGTTTCTGTATTCTTAGCATCTAGCCACTAGGGACATACAGTAGGCACATCATAAATGTCACCTGAAACTGGTCCATGGGGCAGGCCAGAGTCATCGTAGGAACTTGGAACCAGAGAAGTGGCTCTGGAGTTTCCAGATGAGTTGAGCCCCTGGGGTGTGGTGACCCCTCAGTGCTAGACTTTCATGCCCAAGGAGGAGCCTGAGTCGAGACCTCAAGCTTGTACATGACGAGCAGCTAAAACCCGGCTCCCAGAATAAAGTAAGGGGCTCCCTGGAATAAGAGAATTGGAAAACATGTTTATGTGTCTGCTTAAAAGTCGAACTCTGTAAAGGAAGTGGCTGAATGTGTAACGAAAGGACACAAAATTACAGAAAAAGAACAAGGAGGTTGAAAAGGCACCAGATACAAATTCGACCATCATGACAGAATGCCATGACAAGTCACGCGTCAGGCCAAACACGGAGGAGAAAATCAGGGAGACGAAGGGGCATCTGAGAACTTGCCGTGGACTGTGACACGGAGGTGGACTGGAAATACAGGCAAGAGGTCAAAAGAAACAGAGAGGTCTTAGTCCATTTTCTGCTGCTGTAACAAAATAGCAGAGACTGGGGTATTCTTAGTTTCTATAAGCTATTTTCTCACAACTCTGGAGGCTGGGAACTCCAGGATAGAGGGGCCACGTCGGTGAGGGCTTCTGGGTGCATCATAACATGGCAGAAGGTGTCCTGTGGAAAAGGGACACTCATGCATGTGGTGGGGGGTGGGGTGGGGGAGAACTGGGCCAAACTGGCTCTTTTAGTCAGCAACCCCACTCCCTTGCAGACAGCATTAACCAGCCCATTCACGAGGACTCAGATCTAGTCATTGCTCAAAGGTCTCACTTCTCTATACTGTCCCAACGGCAAATTCCATTGTGAGTTTTGGAAGAGATGTTCAAGACCTAGCAGAGGAAAGAATGGAAAGCTTAGCTTACTTATGAGAAGATTCCAGTTAAGAGAATGGGGCAAAAGCCTTGTGCTAACAGAAAATGGACAGAGACGTTTCCATAAGAAACCCTGCCTGAATCCTCCTTTTACATCCATGGAACTGTGCTTCTCAATCAGCCAGGTAAATGTCATTGGTAGTAGCATTACTACAACCTCTTAATTAGAGATGGGGTCTCATAACTAGAACGAGTTGCCTCCTGTAATCCTCTCTGCTCTGAGCTCTGCATCTTTTCTGATGAGACCAGAGACCTCTTCCCCAACATGCCATCGTACACCACCATTCCCAGGGACAGCTTCCCCCAACACAGAGTTCTGTTCTGTAAGCAGAACTCTCCTCCCCAGGCAGAGTCAGCTTGGTTTCTTTGTATGAAGTAGCTAATGATTATCCTCCATCTAACAGACAGCCAGCGTGGGCGAGATGGAGTGGACAGATGGACGACAGCCAGACCACGCCAAAGCCAGCACTCTGTGGCAGTCAATCCAAGAAGCCAAGCCACCATCTGCAGCAATCAGCCCAGGAGGCCAAACAGCCCTGTAGCCATAAACCCCACGTGGCTGGGGCTTGATCGATACCTGGCAGTTACTATCCCCAGGTTTTGTCCCTGCTTCCAGTTTAGGACCAACTAGGGGAAGCTAAATATGCTCTCAAATGCAGCACACAAGATGCCTGCCTCCAGTTGGCTGCCTCAGCTTCCCAGGCCCATGGCCCCCGGTCAGGGCTCAGGTGAAGCCATGCTTGCCCACTCCAAGCCGTCCCCTGCCTGCCTTGGAGCCTCTGCTGGAACACAACTCCCTGGCTACAGCAAGCTCTCGGGAAACAGCATTTGCTTTTCCCATCTGGGTGGGCTGTTTTTGTTTTTGTTTTCATTTCCTACACTTGCAGGCTTGGGAGCTTCTGGAAGACCTTAGCCAGAGCCCGACTCAGCTATCCCCGGACATCTAACTCTCCAGGCCAGCCCAGGACCACTGTCACCCTGTTCGTTTACCCTTGTCTCCCTTTCCCCTCGGTAGCCAGAGAGAGGTGAAGGAAGGTAAGAGGAGCAAGCCAAGGAGGGACTGGGATTGTAGCCAAATAGCTGAGACCAGGTCATTTATAAACAACGGAAGTTTATTGCTCACAGTTCTGGAGGCTGAGGTCAGGGTGCCTGCAGATTCTGTGACTGGTGAGGGCTGCACAGATGGCACCCTGTTGCTGTGTCTTCACCTGGCAGGGGGCTCACTCAAGCCTGATCTGTAGGGGCGCTGGTCCCGTTCATGAGGATGGAGCTGTCAGGACCTGATCAGTCCCCAAGGCCCCATCTCTTAATACAGACAGCCCCCAACTTGTGGTGGTTCCAGCTTGTAATTTTTCAACTTTACAATGGGCTTATCAGAGTATTAAATGCATTTTTGATTTAGGATAATTACAATTTCAGCTGACTTTATTGGAATGTGTATTTTCAGGGTTTTCCAAAGAAACAGAACCAATAGATCGCATATGATTATAAGAGAAGACGTATTAGATTGTCCGCAGGATCACAGAGGCAGAAAGCTTCCCACATGGCTGTCTGGGGGCTGGGGGCCCAGAAATCAGCAACTGCTCTGTACCAGAAGCTGCAAGCTGCAGAACAGGAGAGAGAGGCCAACGATGCAGCCCCAGTCCTGGGCCAAGAGTCTCCTGGAGAGCCATTGGTAGAAGTCTGAGTTCAAAGACAAAGGACCTGCCAGCTGATGTCCACAGGTGACGGCAAGACTAAAGCACACCTGCTCGAGAAGCTAGAGTGTGAGTGACAGGCTGGCTTCCCCTTCTTCCTTATTTTCCCTCCATTCAGGCCCCGACCTGTTGGGTGTGAGGCAGCTCTCCCCACTTGATGTGCTCATCCCTGTGTCAATCTTCCCTGGGAACACGCTCATACACACACCCAAAAGTTTGCTTTACCAATTTTGTAGGTCTCCCTTAATCTGTTCAAAAATAGCCATCACTGGATTAGCCCCATAAGTCAAGGAGCACCTGCAGGTTCCAACGTGTGAATTTGAAGTAACATCAACATTCAGACCATGGCAGGCTGCATCACCAGGACTAAAGGAATGAGAATATGAGGGTCCAAAAACCTCTGGGGTGCAGCCAGTCAGGAAGGAGGCTCCCTTCATTTACATGAAATAACTACCATGGATTTAGTAACCTCCTTTCTGTAGCTGTATCAGTTTCCTGTGGGTGTTATAACAAACTACCACAAACTCAGAAGCCTACACCTAAAGAAATTTATTCTGTCATGGTTCTGGAAGCCAGAAGTGTGAACTCTGATTGTTAACAGGGCCTCCTCACCTCTGAAACCGGCAGGGAGGATCTTCCTTAGCCACTGTCAGGTTCTGGGGGTGGCTGCTGATCCTCCTTGGCTGGCAGCCACAGCATGTAGTCTGCCCCCATCTCCAGGCCTCGGCCTGTGCATCTTCTCCTCTTCCTGTGGGGATTCCAGTGACATTGGACTCGGGGCCCATCTATTCCAGTATGAGCTCATCTTAGCTCATTTCATCTGCACCAATCCTGTTTCCAAAGGAGGTCACATCCTGAAGCTCCAGAGCTTAGGAATTCAACATGTATTTGGAGGAACATATAGTGACCTTCTCTCTTTTTGCCCGCTTCCTATGGTGATCATGCTTAAAAGCCTTCCACCAGAAAGTTTTGTGTAGATGGAAGGACCTAGGGAGATGGAGCCCTCCTTGTCACCAGGCTTGGAAGAAGACAATCCCAAGTGTCAGAGTGGCAGAGCCTGTGTAATGTAGGAGAAAAGCAGTAAATACAGTTTTCCCTGCTCCCCCACACAGCGGTGCTGCCACCATGCACCTGGAGTTAGCACTGGCTCCTGGGAGAGGAGCTCCGTCCCACAACTGCCCACCCTTCAGAGACTGCCTCCAAGTCCAGGCCTCTGGAACTTCTGACAGCGCAGCTATAAATTGTGGACTCCCACGAGTCCCTCTTTGGGTCCCATTAATCTGCTGGAGCAGTTGGCAGGGCTCAGGGAAGCACTTCACTTACTGTTGCCAATGTGTTGCAGAGGGTCAGCCCGTGGAGACTGAGAACAGCCAGGTGCAGAGATGCCTGGTGCAGGGCCTGGGCAAGGGGTGCAGAGCTTCGGGCCCTCTAGAGGCACAAACCCTCCAGCACCTCCACCTGGTCCCCAGCCCAGAAGCTCTCAGAAGCCCCAGTTCAGGGTTTCCTTGGAGGCTTCACTACACAGGCATATCGACTATGAACTTGATCTCGAGCTCATTTTCCCTTCCTGGAGGATGGGGGTTGAGGTTACAGTTCTAAGATTCTAATAGTGTCCTGGTCTTTCTGGGATTATCCCCTATCCAGGAGCCTACCTCTAGTTACCTCATGAGAACAGAAGATGCTTCTGTCACCTAGGAAATTAGAGGGGCTTAGAATGTGTTAGCAACTGGAGTCAGAGACCAAATATCAGAATAAAAGATGGCACCTATGTATCAGGAAATTGCAAGGGTTTCAGGAGCTCTGTGCCAGAGATCACACAGATCAAACACATATAATTCTTATTCTATCACAATATAACAGTCCATTCTCTGGTCTCCAACCGTGGGCCACTTATAGTAAAATGATATGTCATCAAAAGATACTGGCACATTATAGAATCCCATTCAGTCATTAAGATTAGCCGAGTCCCTCATACCGCATAAAATGCCCACCAGGATTACCATTCAGGTTTGCCAACTTGCATTCCATCTTGTCAGGTTCCAAAACCAGGAGGGTCTCAATCACACCCTCCACCTTTCAGGCATCTGGTGTGATTGAGCTAAAACAAGGTCACATCTCAAGGTCATCTCTTGCCCTGAGCCTCTTTCAAGGTGTTTATGTAATATAGATCTCCCTCACTAAATAACCCATTTATTCATTCCTTGGCTTGCTGCTGCTATTCCTCCTTCTCTTTGTTTATACCCCAACTTTTTGCCCATGGAAGGGACAGAGGGATGGGCATGGTAAGGACATGGAGATGGCATGCACTGCAGGCAGCAGTGCAGGTCTAGCAGGTGTCTCCCTCAGTTCACTCCGAGTCACTCAGGGTGAGTTTGCAGGGTACAGAACTAGAAGGTCATGTTCACCACGGAGCATACAGCCATGTTCAGTCTAACTCTGACTTCGCCAGATGGGGGAAAGGTACAACCACCCCATCAGGCCCTGTTTCAGTTTGGATCTGAAATGTCCCTCAAAAGCTGGTGTGTTGAAGGCTTGTTCCCTGTGCAGTATTCAGAAGCAGGCCTTCAGGAGGTGGGGCCCAGCTGGAGAAAGTAGGCCACGGGTTGTGTCCTTGAGGCTATATCTTGTCCCTGGCTCTCCCCCCGAACCCCCTCCTGGCTGCCATGAGCTGAGCATTCTCCCTCTACCACATGCTCCTGCCTTCCCACAGGCTCTAAAGCAACAGGCCCCCGGACCAAGGACTGAGACATCTGAAACCCTGAGCCGAGTGAGCCTTGTTTCTCTCAGGTATATCGTCACAGTGACAGAAACAGGCCCGTAGGAATTCTGACCTTGGTCTAAAGACAGATCAATAGTCAGACCATAGTTTTCTGCTTAGAAACCACCCCTGCATTCTGCACTCGTCAGCATGGCCTTTATGTGACCACTATATCGGGTAAGGAATAAAAGAATTGAGGCGACATGGGGAAGCAAGGAGAAACACAATCATCGTCACTTTGCCAGGGTTTCTCCCTCGGCAAGAACTGCATGGCACTCTGTGTCCTCCCCACACCCTCCTCAGCTCCACCATGGACACCAACCTCAGCTTCTAGACTACACCATGGGGGTCACGCCCTTTTACTGGATCCACAACTGAAACCAATGGGTTTGCCCCTTGGTGAGTACAAAGCCGATGAGCACCACCCAGACATTCAAGGGGGAGGACAGGTGTGTGACCTGCAGCAGTAAGCGGCACACTGAAGACAATTCTCCCAGGAGTTACTCCCTGAACAAAGAAGGCAAGGGACTTTGGAGAAAGTTAACACATATCCATGCCGGAAAGACTCATCACGTGTAGAGTTGGGCACATTCCTGAGCATGCCTAGTGTGAGGTCACCTTCATCAATAGGCTTGGCTTACATGCTAGGTGGCAGAAATGTCCCCATGAGACAGGGTAGAACAGAAATAAAGGACAGGCAGAAAGCAGACAGAAGGAAAACAAAACAAAGGGGTCTCTGATCTAAAGCTCCCCGTACCGTTTCTCCCCAGCCCGGTTTTCCTCCAGCCCTGTCACTCCCAAATTTCTGAGAAATTTCTGAGCTACTGTAAATCCACTCATCTGTGAAAGTTTCCTGGTTTTGATTAAAGCTTAAGTGTACTCTCAACCTATATGTTAAGTGCATGGCCAGATGAGATCAACCGGAGAAATATTCTAAGAGACCTTTGGACATTCTCCACACAAAAGTGGCAACATCAGCCTGTCGGTCCTGGGAGACCAGACCACCATGCGTGGCCTGTGATCCGTGATCAAGAACTGAGCTCGGCAGGTGACGTTGTTCCCCAACACCTGCCCATGCCCACCCCTCACAAACTTTTCTTTAGAAGAGCCCAAGACCCCACGTCTCACTCTCGCAGTAGCTGGCTCTCTGCTTGGGAATGTGTATCTGAGAAAGCTCTTTCTCTTTGCGGAAACCTGACATGTCTTAAATTCTTTTTTTTTTTTTTTTTTTTTTTGCAATGTGTCAAAGGCCCAAAGGGTCCAAATACAGGTCTCCTCTGCCTCTGCTCAAACCCCTAAAGGTGACACCAGACAGGTGTGCTATCTCTTCCACACAACACTCAGATAAAAGAAGCCCACTTCTGTACGTAAAGCTTGTTTAAGCACGTCAGCTCTCATGAACCTATAACTGCTATATTTGTATGTTCTCTCACTCTAATTGTAGCATCTGCAAGGCCCTCACCAGTGGGCTTCGGCTCCACAGTTCCTGGGGCTCCTGTCATATTAAGTCCTAGGAACTCCTCATTTCCATCCTTTGACAGTGGTAACCTCGTGTGCATAAAGCTTTGGATCCTGGCTCTTTTGTGAATCTTTACCTTGATTAACCTGCCTGACCATTGCACCCAAGTGATTGCTGGTGAACTTTCCCATTGTAAACTCTTTCTTCTGACTTTTAAAATTTCTCCAAACTGGGGGATATAGAGTAGACTGGCTTGGAGCCCTTTAATATTGGGGGACTTGCAGGCAGTGCCTTGGCCCATCCAATCTTTGGTAATGTTGTATTAAAATCTTTATTTTAACATCATCAATGTCTTTTCTTAATAATCATCTAAACATTTCCACCCAGCTGGGCCGAGTCCCCTGTGTCTGTCAGGATTTACTATTTTCACTTTATATCTTAAGTTTCTACCTGTGACTGTCCCCTCTGCCTTGCCTCGTTTTCGTTATTACCTTTGTGCCTTCATTAGCATCTGAAGGACCCTTGAGGGATGTTCCTTAAGGCTCCCTGGACTTCTGTGGCAGTAGGGTGACGGTGCAGGTGAAGAACCCCTAGCAAGCACCCCCCACCCTTCGCATCTGATCCTCCTTGATATCAGCCTCCTCAGCTGGACAGCTTCCTCATCCTCCACCCACCCCTGCATGATGTTGAAATCAGCTGAGGCCTGGACAGAGTTGGACATCAATTCCTTAAATAACAGAGCACTCAAGTTGTCTTTCTGTTGCTAAAATTCTATGTCAGGAGGACTCTGAGGGTCCCTGCAGACCAGGTCCAGTTATCTGCCACCAAAATCAAGCAGACAAGGTTCATGCTAAAGTAGGAAAGGACTTTATTCAATAGAGCTATACTGGGAAGGACCAGGGAGCCAGACCAAAGGCCTGTCCTCAGGGAGCTAGGAGGAGCTTCGGGGATAGAAAGAAGGAATAAAAGCAAGGGAGGGGGTGGGTGGTAGAAGTATGCAGAGTCAAGCGGTCTTGGTCAAACTGGGGATGACTGGCTCTGGATGGCCAGGCAGGGCCTTGTCTGGGATAAGAAAGTTACCACTGCCTGGGAACCTCAGGTCTTGTCCTGAGGTATTACCAAATCGGGCCTGTTATTCCCAGAATCCAAGGAAATACAGGAGAAAATGACTCAGAGAAAGAATAAGTCAGAAAGGCAAGATGGAGTTAGGTAGGACAAGGACTGAGCCCTCCTCCAGTTTAGGGCAATGGCTGGAGACTTCCAGGTGCCACAGCGGTGGTTTGGGACAGCTGGAGGTTGACAGTCTGTTGATTACAGTGTCCCTCTGACTCATGAAAATATCTTAGTTCCTCTTGGTGCCCTTGGCCTTGAAGGGGAGGACTGCCAGTTTTAAATGAACATTCTTAAATGATTAACATGTCTAGGTGCACAGCTGCGCAGGAATCTGACCCGGAGTTCAAGGTAGAAAGGAGACAGGTGCAAAATGACGGTGGAGATGCTGAGGTTTCATCCTGCTCTTAGTGACCATCTGACATCGGCAGGCCCAAGGGATGAGTCCGTGCTTTTTAGCAAAAACAACTTCTAAGTCACTGTTACATTTCAGGAAAATCTTCCAGAACCCACACAAGGATGGTTTGGAACTCACTTTTCAAGAAAGGGCACATGCAGGAAAAACAACCAACTTTTCTAGAGGATAACGCAAAGCCCCAAGTGCAGCACAGGATAACTCCCAGCCCCAAAGGAGCGCTGTGGGCCGTGAGGGAGCATGATGGCCATCCACAGCTGTGAGAAGAATCGTGAATGTCCCTTCTCACCACTGTGTCCACAAGCAGCTTCTTCCACTCTTTTCCTAGAAGATTCCCCCACTATCAAATGATCCCTTGGCCAGATTTGAGCTGTCACCTTTCTAGTTGGCCACAAAACAAAGCTTTTTCTCTTTGCAAAAATCCAAGGCCATAGCATTGGCTTCTATGTGCATCGGGCAGCGCGCCCATTGCTTGAGACCAGTGATCACCCTGGACTGTCTTCAGCAAGAATCTTGTTAGTGACTTAGCCTCCTCCTGACCCCTCGTGTCACCTCAGCCATTTTCCATACTCTGACCCCCACCCTGCTTTCTGGCCATACATCCCCACCTTCCCATGCTGTATTCAGAGTTGAGCCCAATCTCTCCCCCACTGTGAGACCTCACTGCCCTGGTCCCCTCACCTTTGGACACGGTTTTGAAAAAAGTCTTGCTTTCTATGCTTTCACAAGTTCACTGAATAATTTTTCCTCCAACAGAAGCTAGGAGCCAAAGCTCAGACTCACTGAAATCTGAGCTTGATTTGGTATCAAGGTTTGACCCAGAACTGTCTTTTCATTTCTTTTTAGCCATTATAGAGAATGAGAGCCAAGAGTTTAATATTTCACCTTTTTCTCATTAGTTTGCATTTCCTTATATACCCAGGGAACCAGGTCCTGGGAGCTGCATCCATCTCTAAATCCCTGGTAAATTTCACCTGTAGTAGCTGAACTCAGCACAGCTGAGCTTCTACACCCCGAGTGACCATGTGGCCACACAGGAAGCAAAGGCTCTTCCTCCCTCACCCCTTCATCCTTTCCCTCCCCCACCACACATTTCTGGGAGCCAAGGAGAGAAAATCAGGCTGAAACAAAGAAAGGAAAGTGACTGCATTGAGAAATGTCTCTTGAAATTCATAAAGTAGGAAAAGCCTTGGGAAGCTGGCAGAGGATGCTGCCAGAGGCAGAAAAATCAGGAGGCTTGAAATATAGCAGCAGTTGCAATTTTGTGGCTTTAATTTGCCTTTCTAGTTCCCTCCATTTGCACTGACGTTTTTAAAAAAGATTTTAAAATACCGGACAAACTGCCATTTCATCCATAAATTCTCCACATGATATGTGCTAATTGATTGTGCCTCTTTGTTTAAGCATGACCGCAGGCTCTCATCAGATCTAATTACTGAATATCACCTGCTTCCCAGTCCACATTACAATTTCCCTCACTGTCTCCAAGATTATTTTTACAGCTGAATCCAAATTCGGTCCACTCCTTGTGTTTGGTTTTACATTTGCCAAAGTCTCACTGATTCTTTGGGGGAGACTGTCACGCACAGAAAATCTGGTTCTGAAAATGGCCGATTCCTTCCTTATAGTATCATTGAACGGGTCACTTTGCCCAACACAGTCTGTGAACTGATAGGTTGGGGCTGGACGGGATTCAGGTGTGTGTCTTAGGTTGCCCGCTGTGCAAAACCATTGCCTCACAGCGCGCGGCCCATAAAGTCTCATTGTCCCACATTTTGAAAAAATGACAGATAATCACTGTACAATGTGCAGTCTCAGGGCAGTTAGCACATCCTCACTTCAAACGTTTCTTTGTGGTGAGAACATTCAAAATCTTCTCTCACGGCTATTTTGAGCTGTCAGTACATTAAAGTAAAAGATGTCATCCTGCTGGGTAACACCAGAACTGTGCAATGGAACTCCACAACGTATCCCTTCTTATTGTAACTTTGTCCCACTTTTGGTATTGTTCCATGTCCTCAGATAATGTCAGGCTGCTGCCTCCGACATGTGTTTCCCCTGATGTGCCACCTATGGAAGAAGACGGACGCTAAGATTGTTATTTCATGGAATTTACAAACATCACTATGAATTCATAGATTATTTACACTTCAGCTGTCTCAGTTCAGGTATCTCAATATGTCTCAGTTATTCTCTCTAATGTCAAATTATCCCTTTTTGCCAGTGGGGGCATCTCCGAGTCTTGCTGACCACTCCTTGGTCAGGGGTCCCAGATTTCTCACTTTCTGGCTCAGCAGGCTGCTGCTGGCTGCTGATGTCCCACCCCTCATCTGGAATCTGCACCTTTTCTAAGAAGTGCTTTTCTTTCATCCACTGCACCTCTGCTCCAGTGGAAAGTTGGGACAAAATAAAGCCACAGTGGGCCTTCCTAGCAAACCTCAGGATTCTTTTAGTGGTAAGCTTACAGCTAAGCTGCTTTGTATTTTTAAACTAGTTTGTGATTAACATAACCCCTTGGATGCTACCAAACCCGTGTGGAAACCCTCTTATCACAAACTGATGGGAGGCTCGCGGGCTCCGGTTTCCTCAATGCTCTGGATAAACCGTCTTAAGAAATAATAACTTGGTCAGGAGGATATTGCTTGTTAATCCAAACTTTAAAAAAAAAATGAAAGCTGAGAATTAAGGCAATGAAAATCTTAAAAGACTCTTCCCATCATTCCCAGGTAGTGCTCCAGGTAACAGTTGAAGGATATTCTTTCTGTTCTTTCTTGTTGGAGTCCCTCTCCAAAGAAAAGCAGTCTAATCAAAAAGTTGACTTGCTCTTGGGATTGGAGCGGTTCCATGCTCACAGAAATTCTAATTGCATTCAGATTTTTAATGAAGAGTTCACTTTGGTAAATGAAAACCCTGTGACAGTCCAGAGCTGCCAGCCGAGTTCCAGGGCCGGCCTGCCTACCAGTCCTGATGTCGAGGAAAGGAACAGATTTCCTCAGCCTCATGGTGCAGCCCCGATAACAACAGACAGATTAATAAGGGGAAAGCATGCTTTTGTTTAACATTAAGATTTACATGACACGTAACCTTCTGAAATAGACCCCAAATGCAGGGAAAGCTGTTCATCTTTATGCTTAGGTTTGACCAGAGTGGGCGGTGATGGATGCGACGGGGAGGAACAATTAGACAAAGGGGCACTCAGCGGGTCGTGAGTCCCTCTGTCTTCAGAGAGAAGGACACTCCTTTTCTGCTGGCATAGGGAGGGCACCTCTCAAATGAGGTGCTGCAGGGGAGAGGGTAAGTGGGAGAGGAGATGGGCTACTTCTGCTTTCTTGAATGCCAAGGAGCCATATTTGAAGGTGGCATGTCTTGAACCCCAGTGCTAATTTGGAAGCCTTTAGACCAAACCAAATACTTGAGTTTAATTTTAGATGGAGTAGTAACAGTCTCTAAAGACAAATGCTGCCGGGGAGGGAGAAAACCCGGCCTTAACTGAGTCTTCTTAAAAATGATGCCTAGAGCTGGGTGACCCTGTGAAGTCTCCGGGTTACCCTGGTGGTTTGTGTTAGGCTCTTGTCTTTTAAGAGCTCAGAGTCCAGTCCTTTGTGACTTCTACACTAGTCTGCTCCATGTGAAGACCGGAAGTGGAGGAGAAAAAGAAGTGCTACCCAGAAAGAGGGCACCCTGGGACCAGAAGCCAGGGAGCCATCCTCCTGTCCCCTCCTCCCCCATGGAGGATGCCTGCTCGTCTCACCACCAGTCTAATCCCAGCTTCCTGGCTCCAGGGAAAGCAGCACAGAGCCATCATTTTGTAGGGAAAACAGAACCAATGCAGATAAACATCATACGAGCTCATCCCGGGGACGGAGCCCCAGGAGAGTTCTACTCTGTCCTCCCTCTGCTCCCCTGCTCTCTGGACTTTCGAAGTCTGCTCTCTCCAGCCCTGCTTGAGAAGAAAACCTCTGGTCTACACGGGGCAGGCCCTCTGGAGTGGTCACACTGAGGCAAGACAGAAACCACTCCGGCTGTTCCTGGTGGTAAGGAGGAGCCGGGGGTGTTTGCTCTGGAAAAGACAGGACACCCAGCTAAGAGGAGCTGTCTTCCCCTATCCACAGTTTCACTTAATCCATCTGATTCCAGAAGGGAGAATAATATCCAGTATATGGAAGCTTCCTGAAGATGAATCCTGAGACACTGTGAAGACTCTTCCAGCATCAGTAATGGCCCATCAATGGAGCTCACAGTTCTGGGTCAAGCCAGATCACCCGCAGCTGTGCCCATCTGGCAATGGTGCACCGGCAGGCAGCCGGGAGATGAAGAAGATAAAGGTGTGAGCAAGGAGGACTGGGGAGGGAGGAAGGAAGGAGGCAGAAGGGAGAGAGGGAAAGCGTGTCGAGGGATGATGCTGATACTGCAACCCGCCTGCTGATAGTCCTGGGAGGTCGCATGCATCAGCTCTGTGACCCAGGTGCAAACACCACTTCATACAGAAGTATGTGCCCAGGTGACATGGATACTTGAGGGCCAGGCTGGCACTGGTCAGGCTCTGTTCAGTCTCCTCCTCACCTGCCTGTCTGCTGCCACCACCCCTGTTAGCTGCAGAGAACACAGCCTCCCTCACTGTGGGACAACCGGACCTCCACCCGTCAGGTAGGGGACCACTGACCCCATGGCACCAGATACTGACTGCTGAGGGTGTCCTGCCTACATATGTGAACCCCAGACCCTGGTCGCTGGCTGGCACATCACCTGTTCCACTGTGTGGCCCTCTAAGTGCCTGAGGCCTGCCTTGCCTCTGCTCATCCCCTAACTTCTCTTCTTAACTGCCCCGTCTTCCTGTGGGGGAGCCGAGACAGTCTGGCACAACTGGGCTTCCTCAGTGCCGCACAGAAGATCTCTGGGGACAACGTTTATTTACAAAAGAACATAATAGAAGATTGAGAAATACTTCTGACGTTAATCAGAATAGATTATCAGGTTACATGGATTAAATGACCATTAGGCATTGGGTCAAATGACCCTCTGGTCACACTTCTGCATATTCGTCCCATAAATGAAGTGAAAAAGACACTGGATGCCAGATTAAAGTTGCAAGCACTGAGTTAGCGCCCTACTGTGTTCCACCTTCTCTGTGGCCTCTCCTTCTCTAGGAGATCGGCCCATGTGGTTTCCCTGTAGAGTCCTCTGTCACCTAACAGGACTGATGTCACCACAGCTGACAGAGCCTCAGTGGAACGTGTCGGCCAGCTGTGGAAGCTGATTGCTATAAGTGATCTGAGGTCTTGCCCTCGCCTTATCTGACCCTTTCCTCTCAGTGCTGGTGATGAATTTCCACATCACTTCCTGGCGCGGTGCTCTCTCCTGGCCTCACCTGGCGCCCTCTTGCCCACGGCGTGAAGACCTGGCGTCCTCACCCAGGCTGTGTTTGTGAGTCAAGCCCAGGTGCAAGTCTTCTACGCTTCCTGATAAACGGCAGTCGGGACCATTTCTGGTCCCTGGGAGAGGAGTGAGGCTGGACGACGGTGGTCACTCTAACTCACCCTCTCCCACGGCCTTCTGCGGAGTAACAGAACACCTACACAGAGGACAGGCCTCAGCTTCTGTCATTCACTTAGGACTCGGGCCGCCATTGAGGAAGCCCCTACACTCTGGTTTCAATGGCAGAGGCACCACGCAGCAGGGCCCCTCTCTGAGGCAGGGGAGAGGTCACCTGAGGGCTGCACTGAGGCTCCTCCGGGTCACTACCTCAGACCACGCTATTATACCCACCGACTTCAGTAAAGGAGGAGGAGGAGGAGGAGGATAAAGAAAACCAGCTGGATTCGATTCCTGGTGTTTCATCCTGCAGGTGGATCAGCAGGTCACCTTTTCTTCTGGGCAACATCAAAATGCCCTGGGGACCCTGCAGTGCAGCAGTAAAGTCAGGCCACCTGCTCCCCTTGCATTTCCTTGCCCTCACCACCATCCTAAAGAGACACCCCTAATCACAGCAGAAATGTCTAGGCCAAAAAGACAGCAGCACAGAAACTCTTGTCTCCTGCATTGGCCCTTGACCAGTGCGTGAGGAGAACATGTTAAACTTTGCTCACAAACAGGGGAAAGAACAAAATGCCAGATTGGAGTAATCTACATTATAAAAGCGGAATTTCAAGATCTGGGGAAAATCAAAGCTAGTGGCCACAGCATGCTCCTGAGCGCCCCTGTAGGAGCCCCGCAGTAAAGGGGGCTTTGAGCAGGACCTAAGTGGGTGCTGGCAGGAGACCCTGCTGCACCCCGCCTCTACTGCCGTTTGGAGGAAGGTCAGCTTTGCGGGTGAAATGGGGATATGCTAATTTCCTGGACACTTAACGAGCTGGGGGAAGATCAACAGGCTGCAATCTGCAGAGGGACTCAGATTTCTCCCTGTGGGGTACAGAGGAAGGATTGTTTTGGTGCTGATGTGAGGCAAACTCATAGAGAATGATGTTACAGTAAACACAACCTTGGCCCCGGGGCCTGCTGCGGGCATTTCCGGGCGGCCGCAGGACCTTCTTCCCCTGCTGGAGAGGTGCTCAGTGTGAAGTTGGCCGACCAAGGAAAAGTCTGACCCGAAGGCTCATCCCTTTCTAAAGTAAACTAACTCGCACCCTTTGACTTTTGGTCAGGAGTTGTGCTGAGCTGGCTGCGGCCGTTCTCTGCAACACTTGGGGTAGCGCAGGGGAGGCCTCGGGACCGCCTGCCTCCAGGAGCCATGCCAACCGTGGATGACATCCTAGATCACATAGGGGAATTTCATCTTTTCCAGAAACAAACGTTTTTCCTTTTAGCTCTGCTCTCTGCTACCTTCACTCCCATCTACGTGGGCATCGTCTTCCTGGGCTTTGCCCCCAGCCACCACTGCTGGAGCCCTGGGGTGTCTGAGCTGAGCCAGCGATGCGGCTGGAGCCCAGCGGAGGAGCTAAACTATACAGTGCCAGGTCTGGGGGCTGCGGATGAGGCCTTCCTCCACCAGTGCATGCAGTATGAGGTGGACTGGAACCAGAGCACCCTCGGCTGCGTGGACCCTCTGGCCAGCCTGGCTGCCAACAGGAGCCACCTGCCACTTGTCCCCTGTCAACATGGCTGGGTGTATGACACTCCTGGCTCCTCCATCGTCACTGAGGTAAGTGAGGACTCAGAACAAAATGCAAATCATTGAGCTTTCCTGAAGGAAGGAACCAGGAAAGGCCTGGATTTCATAACTGTGCGCAGACATGGTCTTTGGCTCCATGTCTGCACAATCCTAGTTTCCGAGCGAAAGCATGCAGCTCCTACTGTGTTTGGAGTACTCGGACTAGTTAGAACTTCCTCACATTCTGATGATAATGATTTTAGTTTTCCTGCAAGTCTCAGCAGGACTCCTGGACAGGTTGCCAGGGAGTATTTCCAATCTTCCTCTTTTTCAGAAGCCCCACGGCTCCCTCTGTTCTGTCACCCGTAAATGACACCTGGAAGCAGGTGGCGCCCAACTGAACCATGATTTAGTGTGTGGGGAGATGAGCTTTTCTTTTGGTGGCTTTTTTTTTTTTTTTTTCTAACTTGCTCAAAGTGTTCAAGTGATCACAACAAAATCTAATTGTGAAGCCTGGTTCCAGCAAGAGAAAATATGGAGGCAGAGCAGAATGGGAAAGTGAAATTATCCTGAAAGTACAGACAGAGCCGGTTGTCTAGCTTAGCTGGAGAAGGCTGTGCGTGTACTGTGGAGAGCTCCCAGGTGGACCGGTATTTAGGGAGAGAAGACTGATTGGAAAGATCTGAAGAAGTACCAGGTAGGGCAGAGGCTCAGGGCTCGATACCATGCAACTCTAGGAGGTTCCACAGTGTGGCTAACTCCCCTCCTGCAGAGAGGAGGAAACTGAGGCCCAGAGCAAAGTTCTGCACTCAGCCCCAGGGCGAGCGGCAGAGGGTTAGTCTAGATGAGTCTCAGGACGTCCAGACCAGCGCCTGTTCACCCCAACCCTGCCTCCTCCTCCAAATAAAAGCAAATGCGACAGCCACTAGCAGGACCCATTGAATCCCCCTACTACTAAAAGGGCAGTTAAGAGATGCCCATTGCACAGTCTCCTGCTGGTTCTTGAGTATCCTGCCCACACACCTATTGCCTGTGTGTTAAAATTTAAAGGAAAATGGACTCATCTGTAAGTGGAGTAGTTAGCCACTTCAGCTGATGTGGTGCACGATCCAGATGAGCCAAATGACATACCATCAGATGGGAGGCTACGTGGATTCCGGGCCAGTCTTTGGTGGCGTAAAGAAAGTTAACATGGTCAAGACCTAGTTTTTGGTTTTGTCACTTGGCCGCACCAGCTCAGTTCAAGGAAGGGTTAGCAAGCTCCATGGCTGAGCTGTGTCTCTCAGGATCTAACCGGGTTTTGTTTTCCTTCTCCCTGGCTTGGAACACGTCGCACCTCTGGACAGTTTAACCTCGTGTGTGCCAACTCCTGGATGCTGGACTTGTTCCAGTCGGCCGTGAACGTAGGGTTTTTTGTCGGTTCCATGGGTATCGGCTACCTGGCAGACAGGTAGGTGAAGCACCTGTGGGCCACTCAGGTCCCATGGGTCCAGATAACCCTGGACTCCCCAGGGCTGCTGGAATCCTTCCTCTCCCCAAACACCAGGCCACTCGCTACCTCCTGCCTGGTGTGGGTTGTTGGTATAATCTTAAGTTTCTTTTGCTGAGCTGTTGACAGTAACGACTCACGTCTTCATTCTCAGATTCTCTGGGGTCAGAGAGGGATGCCTCCTCACCAGGCAGCACTGTTTCCTGCCAGGTGTCCAACAGTTCAGTTATTCTCTCTACAAGAGAGAGCAACAAATGATTTCATCCCTTTTGTAACTGCCAGCTCATTCTTTGGCCTCATCGCCCCCCACCTTCAAGAGCCTCCAGGCCGTGAGCTCTGACCCATTCTGCTCTGTCTCCTTCACCAAGCACCACCGCGCCAGGACAGTCTGCAATCTCCCCACTGCCTCTCGGATCATGGGATCCCTGGGGCCAGATGGGGCTCAAAGATGGGACCTAAGACATTGCTAATGTTATGAAAGGGATGTGGGGTCTGTCTACACTGGGAGAGGTGCAGAAATTCCACCATGTCACAGTCGCTGGAGAGAGAGGAGGAAGGGCCTCTCACACCAAACGTCCTCAAAGGACTCTGGGGTTCTGTGTCCCCATGTTCAGTATTCGCACTGGCCAAGCTGTCTCTGTGCCTCTTATTCACCCCTCGTTTCGGGATCCCATGCTCACTGTGTTGCAGGTTCTCACATTGTGCAACTTTGCTCTTTTGATGTCCAAAGTGATGTATTTAGAGGTCCTCAAAAGGGAAAAGAATGGGATCATTTGCTTTGTCCTGGATAAACATTTAGACAACTTGGCCCCAGGGTCAAAGGTGTACTAGCCATGATCCTGACTGTGCACTGAGTGTTTTCCGTGTGCCGTGCCCTGAACTCAAGGTTTTGAACAGGATCACCTACTAAGACGGTCTCGTGTAATTATACACAACTGCATAGTGAATAAGTACAGGCTACACATATATAGTTACACATAAAATAAAGCTGTATGTAACTCCCAAATCAGTGGGGAGTACACTTGTGCTCACTGCCCCACATTGCCCTATCCATCCCTGATTCAGCCCCGACCTGTGAGCACAACATGAAACATAAGCAGAATGTCTTCTCTGATTACGTGCTATTGTCAGGCTGGATTAGAACTTGTAAGCCTGCTAAAGATGCATGGGGACAGCTTAATGACTTTACAAGGGCCCAGGGCCACCTGGCAGCAGGAGAGAGGAGGATGCAGAGGAGGAGAGAGCCAGCAGGCAGCTGCAGCCGTCACAGCAGGTTCATAACCGCCGGGAGTCTTCCTGGCTTGCTGGGAGAGGCCTGGTGGGAGGAGGAGGGGCGTTCGTTTTTATTTCTGTTGGCACAGGACGGGGACCAGCTGTTTGGAGATGCTCCTTAAGTCAATATGGACACATTGATGAGAAAGGCCCAGGGTCCAGTCTTGCTGCCCTGGGAAGCTGGCCACACTGCTCAGCGCTCTCCCCTCTCCCTCCTGCACGGCCAGGTGGAGACACCGACAGCCCACGTACCGGGAAGGATGTGAAACACACAGGTGACATCCTCGCCCGGTGGGCTGAAGACAGGAGTTAATCATTCTCCTCCCACGCGAGGAGTGGGAGGAGATTCCCGCTCCCTCCCCACGCGGCATTCTTGAGTCACAGTTCTGTCAATCACCCTCCTCCTTACATGACCTCATCGCTCTGCTCCTGGGGTGGAAATCTCTGGAAATCTGGCTGTATATACGCCTCTATTCTTCTTCCTAAGCTTTATTGAGTTTTGATGGCACTTGCCCCTTCTGTGTCATGGGTGCAAGAGCAAAGGGGGACCCAAAGCAGTAAGAGAACCCCCATAGGCTTCAGAAAAAAAACAAGCCATTTATCTTTTGCTTACTTAACACCCATAAGTTCAAGGGTCAAGAATCTCATAGAGACCTAGTTTATCTACAGATCAAATCAACATTAAATAAAATATATTGTCTTCCACACACATAAAACATTAATATGCCTTAATAACTGATTAGCGTGTCTTTTAGAAAAAAACAGAAAGACATTTATGAAAAGGATGTAAATAAGAATTCTGGGGGAAAAAAGGAGGAGGGAGGAAGGGAAGAAAGGACTATCGCATCTCATAGCAAGTTGCTTTTCAAGGCTCAGCTTTGCAAAAGAAAGAAGGCATATGTCAGAGAATTTGAAAATGAACCTCTCCTAAGCTGAATAACTTGTTTCTTCACCCATGACCTCCTAAGCAGGATTTGAGGATCACCTGACACATGAAAAAGGAGTCCCACCTCAATTCCAGGTTTTATACTCCAGTGACAATAAGGAGAACCATGCTTAGAGCCAGGCTTGACGATGTTTAACAGGTGACTCTCTGAGGGGGAATTCGAGCCTTTTCAGGCTACCAAAGTGAGGTCACTGGACACAGGTGGCCATAAATGTGCACTGTTCCATAGCATTTCTACCACATAGGCACAGTATCCTGGTGAGCATAGATGGTCACATACAGCAAAATAATTAGGAAGCAATGTTTTGTATGTTTACTACTTTTTTTTTTTTTTTTGGTACCAGAGATTGAGCCCAGGGGTGCTTAACCACTGAGGCACATCCCTAGCCCCCTTTTAAATATTTTATTAGGACAGGATCTTGCTGAGTTGCTTAGGGCCTTGCTAAATTCCTGAGGCTGGGTTTGAACTTTCGATCTTCCTGCCTCAGCCTCCTGAGTGGCTGGGATTACAGGCGTGTACCACTGTGCCTGACTTTTTTTTTGTTTGGTTTTGTTTTTAAGTTAACTTATTTAGTTGTTAGTTTATCTCCTCTAATTTTTGATAATGGCTGTGTTTCACAACTAGCTGAAAATTTTCTGACTTTGATAATCAGTTCTTGGGAATCAGCACCCTGCTGTCTGCAGGTCCAGATCAAAGCAGAAGCCAAGTCCCAGTAGGTCCCTGTCAAACGTGCCCAACATCCATGATCTCCCAAAGCATGTTCTAAACTAACTACTGTGTGCAAGTTTTATTGGAAATCCTCATTTGTACGTTTCATTTAGGATCACAGCAGGATCTTGTTAGAATTCAGGTTCAGATCGGGTGGCCTGAGAGGCTGTGCCTTTAACCAGCTCCCACGGGATGCTGGTCCCCGCTGTCCCCTTCATGCTGATATCCCGGAACCCAATCCTGAGTGGTAGGCAGCTAAGAGACTCACAGAGCTAGCAGTGTTGTGTCTAGTCCAGGCTACACATGTATAGTCACACATAAAAGAAAGCTCTATGTAACTCCCAAATCAGTGGTGAATACACTTGTGCTCACTGCCCCACATTGCCCTATTCATCTCTGATTCAGCCCCGACCTGTGAGCACAACATGAAACATAAGCAGAATATTTTCGATATTCTGAAATATAGAGCTGGCAGTGTTGTGTCTAACCTTCTCTCTGGTTTTATCTTTTTGTTTTTCACAAAATCATTTAAGCGACGCCATCTGTGGGTGAGTCTCAAACCACTATCCCAGATCTCCAACATTTCTTCTGGCCATGATTTGTCTTTTAAAATAGCACTTAGTGGAATATATCCCCCAGTAAGTCTCTCTGTATCGTGGATTTGGCTTTCTTGCTTTGAGTCTTAGTGGTGAATATTCCCTCTCCTCTTATCTTAAGGTATTTGTGCATTCACAGAAGCCTCACTGAGGTGTTTAATTCTGCACCTGAACGAGCTAAGGAATGCCACCCGGGCAGGTGCCTGCAGATGATAAACTTGAGGGTGAAGGGAAGGCTGTGAGGTGGGAGAATGTGAGAAGAAAGGCGAAGGATTAACTGAGCCGTGACTTTGGAAGGCTTTGAATTAAAGGCCAAGGGGTTGACAGTGGAAAGCCACTGCTGGAGAGCCCGAAAAGGACACGGTCAAACAGAGTTTAAGAAAGTTTATGGTGATTACCAATGAGACCGCTTGAACATTAAACTTCAGAGTTAAAGCATTAACATTCTCAAAGAGTTATTCAAGATGTTGTGGATTATTATTTGAAACAGTCACTGGAGCATAGTTGCCCATTAATAGAGCAGCAATTACAGAAAGGAATCTCTGCCACCAAATCCTAATGACAAAAAACACCCAGGCAGATTGAAGTGGATTACAGATAACATTGTCTTCTAGGAAAAAATTTTAAAACCCACCAACATTGAATTAGAGTGTCTTTGAGAACACAACCAAGGGGACATGATGAGAGTGTCACTGGGCCCCAAGGCAACTCTCAGACCATGGACATCAGCCCATTATTTGTTCTATAGTGTAACACCTGAGGCTGGGGAACGTGGTAAAGAAAGGAGACCCAGTTAGCTTACAATTCTGGCAGTTCACCGAGACAGCACCAGCAACAGTGAGCTCTGGTGAGGACGGCAGGGTGCCGGGCATCGTGAGGGCAGGAATGTGCGTCAGAGGGAGCAATCACTTCACAAGACAGAGAGCCAGGAGGGTGGTGCAGGAAGCGGAGGTCACGCTTACACAATGACACTCTCAGGAGACTAACTCAGGCTTCCCCGAAGACTACCTTAATTCCTCCATGGGCAGTGCCTCCTGTGACCCCAGCACCTCCTGGCAGGCTCCGCTGCTTAGCGGTTCACTGACCCTCCTCGTGGCCACTCAGAAGACCTGAATCCTTGGGGTATGACCTCATTTACACCAGGCTGCCATCTTTGCAAACAGCAGGGGGAAAGGCAGGGCAGGCAAAGTGCCTCTCACCATCTACCATGTCTCCCTTCACCCTCTTCAGCTGTCAGACGGAGAAATCGAGCCAGGTCATATAATTTGCCCAAAAGCGTAGTGAGAGGTGAGGCTGTGATTAAACCCACTCGCCGGGTTTGCCTCTCCAAGTCCCGAAGCTGGTGAAACCTGAGTCCCTCAAATAAAGTGAAGCCACCCCACCAGGGTGCTCCACAGAAGCCCTCGGGAACCTGGGGGGACCAAGGACAGTTTCCATGGAGACATGCAAAGACCACAAAACCCAAAGGCACAGCTGAACATGGGTGAGGGTGTGTCCTGCATATTGGAGTTTGTTTTTTTTTCCAAAGCAAAAACTTTCTTGGGTGGGCAGCTGGTAGAGACTGTTAGGGTAAAGGCCCGGCTCACAGGATGATGATCGGCCTGGCTGGCCCTGTAGGCATTCAGCACTGGGTGGCCTGAAGAAGGAACACTGTCCGGCATCCCCACCACAGTGTCACTATGAAGAGCCCTGGGGTGAACCGGGCTCATTGTGCTTAAAATTTATACAAAGTTTCCCTGGCAATACGTCCTTACCAGAGCAGAAATCAGGGATCTTCTTCATGACTCTGTCCTTTAGACTTAGCCTCTGATTCTGGTTAGATTTCCATGACTTTCATGAGTCTTCTACAACTTCCGTGAATCAGATTCAATCCAATTCCCTCTCTGTTTTCCTCCGCAGATTTGGCCGTAAATTCTGCCTCCTCGCCACTATCCTCATCAACGCTCTCTCTGGGGTCCTCATGGCCATCGCCCCAACCTACACGTGGATGTTGCTGTTTCGCCTGATCCAAGGACTGGTCAGCAAAGCAGGCTGGTTAATAGGCTACATCCTGAGTAAGAATCTCTGGCACACAGGGCCTCTGTTCCAAAGTGTGGTGGGGAGGGCCAGGTGGGACCTGCACCCAGCTTCAAGACCATGTTGAGAGACTTTCATTCTGTATCAAAAGAATGTTTTAACTCCTTCAGTGAACTCTGCATCCCCACTGTGAAAAGAAACCAAGGTCGAAGCAAGAGTCAATGTCATGCCACCCAGATTCCTGGGTGACTCTTGGAATTTTTTATTTCTGTGCCCTGGAGTGTTGTGCAGAGAGAAAACCTAGCCTGCCAGGCAAAGATGATGGATGCTTTTGATGTATAAAGCACTTTATTACTTTACAAACTTCCATTTGAGTTAGCCAGAATTATCCTCAATTCATATACAAGAAAACTGAGACTACAAGTACCGGAATGGACCTAAGTTACTCAAGAAGCCATTTGTAGATTCAGCAATATAATTTACATCCCATTCATTAGTAGCCAGAGTTCAGGTTAAGGTTCATGGGCTTTAGGGTATATTTAAATTCTAATAACGGGACATCTTTATAGCAATCGTAAAAAAAAAAAAGTCACAACCACAATTAGATCTTTGAAATTAGCCTCATGGTTACTTTTCCTTTGGCTACATTTAAATAGCATCTATTCAAAGTTAAAATAATAATAATAAAGCTCTCATTATACTCAAGAGAACTAGAATATCTCTGCTTGCACAGCTTTATCAAGTAAAGACAATTTGGGGAATAAGAGTAAGAAGAGATGGTTTTTAATGCTATTCTGCCGAGGCAGGCATCTAATGAATGTTTGGTCAGTTAACGTATGCAGTTATTCAACCAGTGACTTGGTTTCTAGAACACACAATATGTAGAATTTGTGCAAATGTAAATTTCAGCAAAAGTTACTCTTAACCTCCTCCCATTGATTTCTTCTCCAGTCCATCTCAATGTCCTTGATGTACACTTTGTTACTCTACCTCTCCCTGCCCACCTCCCCCCAGACTCATCCATACCCCCAACCACCTTATTGACACCCTCAACCATCTCTTTGTTGAACTGTTTTTAAGTAGTTTGGATAATTTGCTGTAATTTGTAGAAATATTTAGGGGCATTTCTGTTTGGTTTATAAATGGTTGAAATCTTTGACATATTTGTCAAACATATAAAGCAAGAATTGTGGCTTGTGGGACATCAAGAACTGAGTTCGACTAAGACCATATAAACCAGCCCTCCCTGACCCCAAGCACAGGACCTCACTGGTCTGCCTGATGTAGTCCTAGGAAGATAAGGCCACTGTGCCACCACATGCAGGAGCCAGGTGCTGTAGTTTGCTCTCGGAGAACAAGAAGCCCTGGTGTGTGGCGCTTTCCAAGTTCCAAAGTGTAAACCTTCCACTGGGCTGATTTCAAGATAACAAGACTAAATGACCAGTTTGCACATTTCCTGAAAATTGAAAAATAATTTCTTGCATGTTAGCACTGGCTGACTCCAGCCCACTGCTGGGTTTCCAAGTCACTTACGCTAAGAAGCAGGGCTGCCAAAAAAGTGCTTAACCCTGGAGAAAACCAGTTACGTTCAGGTGTTCATGTACCAAAAATCATCTGCAGCCCAAAGTCAACATCTGATCCACTTATTCAGATCATTTATCGCCACCTTCTTATTCTAGATCAAAATTTTGCATTTGTCTGAAATAAAATTGCATTTGTCCTTGAAATCATTCTACAAATCAAGCATTTTTGCTCATATTGGTAGGCCTTTAATTTTATCTAAAGATGTTGAGTTACAAATTTTCTATTAATTAATACAATAGCAATCATAAGGAAATAAACCACAGGAATCATGTAAAAGAGGGCTGCATGGAAAATTCTAGAATTGGGGGATGGCGTTTTCCTTTCTTTTGAGTTGCACATCCCGCTGTACTGACAGCCCTGTTGCACTGCATCTCGTTGACCATTGGGTTCTCTCTGCAGTTACAGAATTTGTCGGGCTCAGCTATCGGAGAACAGTGGGGATTTTTTACCAAGTGTCCTTTACCGTGGGGCTCCTGGTGCTAGCGGGGGTGGCGTATGCCCTTCCTCACTGGAGGTGGCTGCAGTTCGCGGTTACTCTGCCCAACTTCTGCTTCCTGCTCTATTACTGGTAAGTCTGTTTGGAACAAAAAAGGAGATGGGTTGAAATAATTTATTTTGTTAACCTGGCTTCTGAATTCCAAGGTTTCTTTCACCCTCCGGGCCTATCACACAGGAAGCCCAGGTCCACATTTCAGAGATAAAAATCAGACATTCTTCCACTGGAAATCGGTATAACAGTTTTGTGACCTAGATTTTACATTTCCTTTATTTATTTGGCATTAAACTTGGCTTTCACGGCTGTGGTACAATTTGGACTGCAGACCCTGTGAAGGAATCAGCCATATTACTGTTGATATTCTGTTCCTCCTCATTGGAATTCTTAGGATGGAGAAAGCAGAGCTGGGCTCTAGTCACAATACCTCCTCATACCCATGCCCAAGATAGACATCCCCAACCCATCACAGCAGTTTCATCCCAAATAAGGCCAACAAGGAACTCTGGACAGACCATACCAATCAATCAGAGTCACCAAGGCAAGTAAGATGTGTGTGTCACCCTTGCCCATGGGAAACACATGGAAAATGACAGAAGTTATTAGAAACCCCTAATGTGAAGCAACCTAAAGTAAGTCAGGGAAAACACTGATTATCAGACCCACTCTCCCTTTTGGGCACAGCCCACCTTCTTGGTTCCTCCTGGATGTATCCTGGTGTTTCCCATATTTGCCTAAGAAATGCACATCTCAACCTTCCCAGGGAGCCTGTTTCTCATCCAAGAGCCAGTAAAACCTGTGTCGCAGTCAGCTCAAGAGGCCACAGCAAAACACTGTAGATGGAGGACTTCAAAAGCACACTCATTTCTCACAGTTGGTGGGCTGGAAGTCCAGGATCTGGGTGCTGGGCGCCCCGGGCTCACTCAGGCTGGCCGCCAACAGCTGCTTCCACCTTGTGTCCACCCACGGTGGACAGTGAGCCAGAGAGCTCTGTTCTCTCTCTTGTCACAAGGACACAAACCCCATCATAAGGGGCCCACCCTCAAAGCCTCATCTGATCCCAGTTACTTCCCAAAGGCCCACCTCAGGGTACACGTTGAGGGCCAGGACCTCAACATATCAATTCCCGGGAACCTATAGTCCATCCTACTCTGAGAACGATCCTATCTCCCTCTGTCCCTTGTCTCCCTGGGTTCATTTCTACCCTGGTTGTAGCTCTGAATCCACCCTTATCTTCCTATTCCACTAGGAAGTCTCATTTCTTGACTGGACACCTTTCCCAGCTGTTCTTCTTGACATTGGCTTTACTGTCCTCTGATCCTTTTTCAAACAGCAACTTAAAAATCCATCTTCATGTCACTCCATTGCTTAGAAACCCCCTCCGCAGCCCCAAGAATGGACACCTAACGCAGGAAGGCCCACTTCTTGCCCAGCTTTGGCCTCCTTGGAGGCACGTCTTGCCATGTGCACCAGTAGCATTAAGCTGAACTTATTTACAAGTCTACAAACTCCATGGTGGGGCGGCATTTTGGAAAGATTGCTCAGGATGCAGAGAAAACAGGTCTCACGGGGAAGAATGGAAGCAGGAGGCCGTCTAGAGGCCAGGGCAACAATCTGCAAGAGAGGGCCTGGGTGGAGGCAGAGGGGAGGTAGGAAGAGGAAAACATATAACCAGTCCTAACAAGGTGACAAGGCGGAGCTTGGGGCAGACTGCATGTGGCAGTCTAGAGACAGGAGGTGTGCCGTGGACGCCCCAGGGTGGGCTGGGCACCTGTGTGTTGGTGGGAGTCACTCAAAGGGATGAGGACCGGAAGGAGGAGCAGTGGGAGGGAATGGGTTGAGCTTTGGACATGCCAAATCTGAGGAGGTAAAGGGCGTCACATGCAGATGCCCAGGGGCCAGGGAAATGTAACCATCTGGAGTATGAGTAAAATTCAAGTATCTTTTCCTTGCTAACGGCGCAGATGAGGTCACTCGGGAAATGAAGAGAGTTGTGAGAGGAAGGGGATTGGGCCAGAACCCGAGAAAGCACCAAGTTTTGGCAGCCAGGCAAAGAAAGAGGAGCCAGACCAAGGAAGAGCAAGGCAGCACTTTCACAGGGACTCTGGCCACAGTCCCCGCCCACCCCACCGCTTCCCCTGGCCACTGCCGAGGCCTGGTGGGGCCTCCTCCCCACTTGGGAAGCCATGCCGGCAGCTCTGTGACCTTGCTCCTTGCTGCTGCCGGTGTCAACAGGTGACTGGCTGTTGCATTACTTGGCTGGTCTGACCTGCAGTCAGCTCTGAGGTCAGGTAACCCCGTGGTCAGTCTCCTGTCCCAGATCAGAGTCCCATGGTAAGGCCCCTGTGCATGACTGTCCAGTCTTTGTCTGAACATGAATAACCCTGTTTCATCATCAAGCAAGCCACTGTACTGTAGAATTGATCCACAGTTCATGTTCAGGAGAATTTGGATTAAGCCAGGATTCCCTCTCCTATGATATTTTCTCAGTGGTCCTAATTTTCTAAAATAGTGCTTTAATTTCTGCTCTATCTGGCAGGTCTTTAACTATCGGGGTTAACTCTACCAGAACTTCCACCTGGAAGGCTGTTGGGGTTCCTACACTCTGGGATTCCCTACCTCCTGGTCCCCCAGTTCACGCAACAGCTGGCCAAGCTGACCCTGGGCTTCCTTAAGGGTGAGATCTGGAGCTGCTCATGAGCATCAGGTGGCATCTAGGAAAACAGCCCTGCAGTGTCATAGCGTGCATTGTGGGTTCTGAGGCTGAATATGCCACACTCCTGCTCCTGGCCCTGAGCCTCCAGCCAAAAAGAGGTGCCTGGCTCCTCCTCCTCCAGTGGCACTGCCACAGAAACATCCATCCCAGGTCCCGTGGAGCCTGCCCCTCAGAGCACTGAGCAGCCACCCAAGCCAGGGCTACCTTTGTGCCAGTGCACTGGGAGAAGAGCCCTGACCCCAGACACTTCCCCTGTCCCTGGGGAATCAGCTTCTGGAATGATGTATTACTTATGTAGGGCACATCCTGCACACAAACACACACTCACACACTCACTCACATACTTACACACTCACACACACATCTGGAATGATGTATTATTTATATAGGTCACATCACACACACTCACACACTCCCACACTCACACACACACACACACACACATCTGGAATGATGTATTATTTACATAAGCCACATCACAAATACTCACACACACACTCACACTCACACACACACTCACACTCACACACATACACTCACATACTCACACTCACACATACACACTCACATACTCGCACTCACACACATACTCACACATACTCACACTCACACTCACACACACTCACACTCACACACTCACACACTCACACACATATTCACACTCACACACACACACACTCACACTTGCTTTCCCCATGAGGCTTTGCATACTTCCACTCTCCACCCTCTGACCCTTCTGACAGTTCTCAGACTGTTACAAAAAGCTTGGGGACACCTGAAGCGGCAGCCTGAAGGCTCCTGGTGAAGGCTGATTACAGGTCAGCTCTTGAGGAAGGAAAGAATCAAACACCTGCTACAGGTCTTTATCTCCTTTCTAGATCCAGCTGAAACCCGCTGGTAAGATCCTCCCAGACACCCCACTATGCAGTTGGGGGCCGGCCAGCTAAAGTCTCCCCTCCACTGACATTGTGCTCTAGGTGCATACCTGAGTCTCCAAGGTGGCTGATCTCCCAGAACAAGAACGCCAAAGCCATGAGGATCATTAAGTACATTGCAAAGAAAAATGGAAAATCAATGCCAGCCTCTATCCAGGTAAGTCAGGGTCTTAGGTGTCCAACCAGGGGGCAGTGAAATGTTTGAGAAACTGGGCCCATTAGCAATGGAAATGAGGAGCCTTGGGGGGGTCCACCGGCATGCACTTGGGCCTGCCTACAGGAAATGCAATAGAATATTTCATGCAGGAGAGGAGAACATCCAGGGAGAACACTTGAGACAGATCCAAGCAAATTCACAAGGAATGAGAAACCATTCAAAAGTCAACCAAGGAGCTTCTACCTTGTGCAACTCACAGCATTGCTGGTCACTATCCTGCTCATGCGCACACCCAGCATCTCCAGGCAGATTCCTGGGTCCATAAAGCAGTCCTTTGAGCACAAAAAATATCTTGGATACAAACTGTTTCCAAACATTTGAAGCAAACCCCTATCTTCTTAAACAGAATCCAGTTACCAAGGAATCCACTTGTTCTGTTTCAGGGCTGGCAAGGAAAGGCCCTTTCCCTTTTCTTTGGTACCTGGAGGGGGAAAAACAACTCTAATGTGCAAGAATAATCCACTGGTTCCCAACTGGTAGCCAGATCACCGTGTTTGCTGTCCACAGGTTGTCCCCAGAGCTGGGACAGTCCACCGGGGCCACGCCTTTTTAGGGAGGTGCCCTTGGCCATCAAGAGATCTCATCACTTTGGACTCAGACCTTTTCATCTGACAGGGACTAGAGGAGAGAGAATAAAGTGCATTAGGAAGTGAGGTTGACTCAAGAGCGAATCCCTCTGGATGAGACCTAATAGGCCACCTGGAAGGAGCTCAGACTTACACAGAGTCTAGGGCGAGGACTTGCAGGTGCAGACAACTTTTTCCTTCTCTTCGTCCCTGTTCCTGGTGGTGGAAATGCATCTTCTTTCCCACTAATGACCAGGTAGCACTAACTCTTAGGTTTTAGATTCTTTTAGTGACTGACCAGGGCGTCAGTCACAGGGGAGTCACTGTCCCACCAGAGACGGCCTTCAGACCATGGCGACCGTCTGGTAACTGCCAGTCTTGCGCATGCCCTCTTCTCTCACGGGCGGTCAGCATCCCTTTTGGGATGGAGAGTCCCTGCTCCGCCACCTAGTGACCGCGTTCTTCCAGAGTCGAACTTGTCACGTACTGAGTGCACCCTGTGTGCAGTCACCTGGGGACTTTGTGAAAATGCACATCCCCATCCATCTCTTGTCACTTTATCACTTTTGTTCCCTATTTTCAATGGTGCATCGCAGTCCTGCATAGTGGCAGGGTCCATTGTCACATGTTCATGCATGCACACAATGGAACAATATGATTTGGCCCATATCATTCCCCATATTTCGTTTTTCCCTTCCCTCCTTCCTCTCCCGTATTGCTTTCTTCTACTCTACTGATCACCCTTCAATTTTCATAAGACCCTCCCCGGCACATCTTTCTCCTACCTTCTCCTCTCTAGCTTCCCTCATAGGACCCTCAACCTTCTACGTTTGGCTGATTTTGATTCTGTTTTGTTTGGCTGAACATTGTGTTCTCAAATTCCATCCATTTTTCTTTTTGGCTGAATAACCCTCCATTGTGTATAGACCACACCGTCTGTATCCATTTTTGTCAGTTGATGGACATGTCGGCTGGTTCCATAGTCTAGATCTTTTATTTCTAAGAAACTCCAGCCAGTGCTGATGCTGGTCTGAATGTCAAGGTCCCAGAGAGACTTGAACCTCCTGCTTAGCAGGCCCAAAGGGGTCCAGATGGGTAACCAGTTGCTTCACCCTCAGCCCTGAGGGTCATGGGCCTGGGCCTTGGCAATACCCCAGGATGCCTTACAAATGATGTCACTTTAAATATGCCCCATGATTTGCCTAACTTCTCCGTATTCCTTATGTATTCCTCTTCCATAAAATGGGTGGAAAATAGGCCCTAACTTCAGGGTCTTTATAAAGACTACATCAAAGTAAGAAGTTCTTAAGAGTAGGACTGGGCCCATGGTGGACACAGGAAGTGTGGGTATTATGGTTACTTCTCCCAGGGACAGGGACCCTGTCGTTAAACAGAGGAAGCCAATTTTATTGTTCATTTGCTTAGAGCCTGAGAGCCGAGGAGGAAGTGGGCGAGAAGCTGAATCCCTCCTTTCTTGACTTGGTCAGAACCCCTCAGATAAGAAAGCATACTTTGATCTTAATGTACAACTGGTAAGACATTTTTCTTTGTTGTTTTTGCTTTAAAATTCCCCTAAATGCATTGAATCACAGTCACAATTGGGGTGGGAACAAGAACACCTTCAAAACATGACTTCATCCGGTGTTAGCATGGAAGGGGGCAGGGACGTGTGGCTCATGGAGAGGTTTCCCTGATGACACTGTTCTCACCAAAGCAGACGTGGGCTTCCAGGGCTTAGCAGGGTCTGCTCGGCCTCGACCTTAACCGCTCATTAGCATCTCCGGGGAGTTAGAAGATGCCACTGCAGACCCTCGTCTTTAGAAACTGGTTTAAATGGTCTGGGGTAGAGCCCAGTAGCCAAGAGTTCTCAGATTCTCCAGGTGATTCAAACACTTGCCAACCTGAGCACAGCTGGTGTGAGAGAGCTGCAGAGGGGTGTGGACCTCTGCAGGAGTCAGGCTGACAAGGAAAGAGACATTTTCTTTTTCTTTTTGTTCCTGGAGGAAAAAAAAAAAAAATGAATGAACTTATGAACAAGAATAATCCAGGGGTTCCACAGTCCCCCCACTCGGACGAGGCCCTGGTGGCCACCGACGGGCTGCTCGGGGCTGCGAGCTGGGCCTTTCCTGGAAAGGTGCTCAGAGCACGGGACCTGCAGCAGCCCCTGCAGACTCATCATCGCCAGGGACAAAGGCAAAGCTTGTCACAACACTGCACAGGAAAGGTGGCTTGGAGATCGGCCTCCTCCACCTTCCTTCCCTTTCTGATCTTTCATCCCCCGATCCCCCTGTGTTTTCCGTTATGTGAGACGGCTGTTTCAGCCAACAGAACTGGAACCCTTAGACCAGAAGAGAAATCCTGGGCACGGGAGGGTGCTCGTCACTCCTCTGGGTCCCAACTGCTTTCAAAGACCACAAAGAGGACAGATCCACAACCACTAACGACCCCAGACAGTTTTGCTAGTAAATCGCTCAGCTGAGACATCCTTGGCGCTCACAGGGGCCATCCTCATGCGTCCCTTTTCCTTGTTCCCTGGTCACAGCCAGCACTGAGGCAGACCCACTGGGGTCGGAGAGATGGGATGGAGGAAAGGCTCCCTGCCATCCACTCCGGTTCCTGCAGAAGCCTCTCCTTTCTGGGGTGTGTGTGGTGCTCCGCTTGACTCCGGCTCTCCTCTCTGCCCAGGTTCACGAGCTCTGTTCTCTACCAGGGCCTTATCATGCACATGGGCCTCGCAGGGGACAATGTCTACCTGGATTTCTTCTACTCTGCTCTTGTTGAATTCCCAGCGGCCTTCATCATCATCCTCACCATTGACCGCATCGGACGCCGTTATCCTTGGGCTGTGTCAAACATGGTGGCAGGGGTGGCCTGTCTAGCTTCCATTTTTATCCCTGATGGTAAGTTTCAGGACAACCTGGGGGCTTGTCCCCAAGGCCTTAAGAGGGAGGGTCAAAACCCTGTGATAGGAAGTCCATGTACTTTATCTCACATCTATTTGGAAAGACAAAGGGAATACTCAGAACCTTTCTGAGCAAACCCATATGGCCAACCTGCTCTTAAGAGTGATGTGCAGTGTTTATAGCAGCACACTCCACAGCAGTCAATCCATGGAGCCAACCTAGGTGTCCTTCAACGGATGAATGGGTAAAGAAAATGTAGTTATATATACACAATGGAGTATTACTCAGCCATAAAGAAGATTTTCCAGTAAATAGATGGAGATTAACATGCTGAGTGAAATAAGCCAATCCCAAAAAACCAAAGGCCAAATGTTTTCTCTGATATGAAAAAACTAGTCCAAAGTAAGGAAGTAAAAAGAGAGAGAGAGAGAGAAAGGAAAAGGAAGATTTTATCAAAATAGAAGAAAAATCAGTGGATTAGCTGAAGGGGATTAAGGGGGATGGAGGAGGGACAGGATAAGGGAAGGACTGTGGAAGGAATTTGACCTGCCTTCCCTATGTACAAGGCACATATATGAATATGCCACAGTGAACTCCATCATCATGTATATCCACAGGAAACCCACTTCAAAAAAAACTAAAATGAAAGTAAGTAGCAGAGGGGCTGGGGTTGTGGCTCAACGGTAGAGCGCTTGTCTAGCACGTGTGAGGCACAGGGTTCAAGCCTCAGCACCACATAAAAATAAATAAAATAAAGGCATTGTGTTCACCTACAACTAAAAAAATTTTTGAAAATGTAAGTATCAGAAAGATGAGTTGAGTAGAGGGAATGAGGGAGGGAGGGAAGGGGAAGTACTAGGGACCAAATTAGAGCAAATTATATGTCATGATTTTATAATTATGTCAAACTGAATCCTAATGTTATGTAAAACTTAAAAAAAAAAGAAGAAAAAATTTAAATAAAAATAGAATAAAAAATAAAAATAAAGAAATAAGATGCAATAATGGCATGCAGTCACACCTGAGGTGACAAAACAAGAGACCGCGTGAGACGTTGCACTACGTCTTCATCTTCAGAGCTGACCCGGAGCAGGGAGCCTGGGCTTTGGGGAGAGCAGGCCCAAGTCAAAGTCTTGCTCCGGGACTTCTGGGGAAGCTCCCTCCGTTGATGTGCCATCAATAAATGATTCTTGCCTTATGACTTACTTTTTCCCAAGGAACAGAATCCCTTCAGCCCATGTGAAGCTTTGTTCGACTCCTTCATTGAGCAGCACTTATTCACGATACGCCCGAGCACTGCAGTTTCTCTGGGGTGACCTCTGTAACGTGGCCCCAGCTTGGGAACTGCTGGAGCGCCGTTGCCCTTTACAACGGGGACCTAGCGGTCAGAGTCTTGGAGGCAAAATGTGGAGACATAGAAAATCAGAGGTGGCCAGGGAGCAGGGGTATTGGAAGGACAGAGGGCAGGGGACTCTGGGAGGCAGAGAGAATCTCTGTGCAGGAGTGGATATGTGTCATCAGACAATTGTCCAGACCCACAGGACGGTCACCACCAAGAGTGACTCCCAGTCCTAATGTAAACTATGGATTGTGGGTGACAGTGGCATGTCACTGCAGGTTCCCCACAGCCAAACGTTCCCCTCCGTGAGGTGCTCTGACAAATGGGGGAGGCCACGTTCACTTGGGGCTGAGATCTTATGGCGAATCTCTGTACTTTCCTCTTAATTTTGCTATGAACATAAAACCACCTTTAGAAAAACAGTTTTTAAAGGAATCTTAGAATCACATGTGAGGTCAACACAAACCCGGAGAGCTGCTGTCACGGCCGTGAGTCTATGAACCACCCCTGCTCCCCGTCCCCTTCTGAACCTGGAATGTCTCCACACAAGCCCGCTCTGGAGCCCTCTGGGGCTGAGGGCTCATGTGCAGTGTGTGAGTGGTGCACTGTCCCCCACAGATCTGCAGGGTCTGAGGGTCGCCGTCGCGTGTCTGGGCAGGATGGGGATCACCATGGCCTACGAGATGGTGTGCCTGGTCAACGCTGAGCTGTACCCCACATTCATTCGGTGAGCGGGATGGCTGCGAGCCCTGTTTTCTGGCTAGAACTGCCCGGGCACAGCAGGGACACTCTGCTTTTGAAAGCATGGTGTAGGGAAGGTGGGCACAGAGAGGCAACAGCTGGGCCAGCCATCTACCCCTCACACTCACAGGCAGGTGGCAGGCAGCGTCCAGAGGCTGTGGTGAGAACAGTAGGCAGGGCTTGCAAGAGAGGGAGGACCAGGTGGCCGGAGGAGTGAGGGCAGGGAGGAGGGCGATGGAAGGGCAAGGTCAAGCTGCTCCTCCAGCCCGGAAGTTGGTGAGCAGGATGGGTTACGAAGGCAACTGTGTGCAGACACCGTCTGTGCGCATTGAAAATAATGTGAGCCGCGAGACGGGGTGGTGCACGCCCATCGTCCCAGTGATGTGGGAAGCTGAGGCAGGAGGATGGCAGGTTCAAGGCCAGCCTGGGCAACTTAGCAAGAGACCCTGTCGCAAAATAAAATTTTTGAGGACTGCAGATACAGCTCAAGAGCGGAGCACTTGCCTAGTAGGTTCAATCCCCGGTACCTCGATAGAAGAAGAGGCAGGAAGAAAGGAGGATGAGGGGGAGGGGGGAGGGAAGAACATGCCCATGCTTCTCAGGTCTTGGACATTCAATGCTTTGGGGAAGGAGGGTCTGCAGGGAAGGTGGGAGATCACTACCCTCCCGTGGTGAATCAGTTTCCTGCACTTCAGGAACCTGGGCGTCATGGTCTGCTCCTCCATGTGTGACATTGGTGGCATCTTCACGCCGTTCCTGGTCTACCGCCTCACTGAGGTCTGGCTTGAGCTCCCGCTGGTGGTGTTTGGTAAGAAATCCCCAGAGAGGGCTGAACACAACCCCATCTCTCTACCTGGACACAGGCACCATGCCCATTAGTCCACACTAGTTACTAGAGATTTGTGGCATTATTGGTACGCTCATTAGTAATACTAGCCTTTGTAAACTATGGGTCACAACCAACACTCAGGCATGGGACTCCTGCCTCAGAGACAGGGTTGAAGACAGGAGGGGGGCAGGAGGCCGTCTCCCTGCAGTGCCCCCGACTCTCTCCCCTGACCCCCACCCCTCTGGGTCTTGGTCAGAGAGCTGACCCTTCCTGACTCCGTGCCTGGTAGCCCTAAAACACAAAGCCCTTTTATCTCACTAGTTCAAAGAAAGGCAGGTAAAATTCTGCATATGGCAATTTCCAAAACACAGAGGAAACAAAATCCACCAGGAAGAAAGTGCTTTGGTGGTGGCCAGCCTGAGGGCACTACCCCACCCAACCCCAGGGCTGTTGGACTCCAGGAGCTGGGCAGTGCCTCCCCTTCCCCACACCAATGGCGCTGGGACAGTAGGGAAAACAGGCACTGAGCCCCGCCTGCCCACCCCCTGCCCACAGGATGGAAGGTGCCAGGGGCGAATCCATGGGATGCCAAACACACGAAGCCTGGAAGGGTCCTGGGGTCCAGTGCCCACATTCATTCGTGTCGTTACCAGTTCCCCACAGCTGTAGGCCATGGGACAGGTGTCCCCAGACACGTGAGATGTGGACGCTGTTTCAGATTCGTGCGCACGGGTTAACTGACACCTTGGCGCCCCCCTTTCAGTCTCCTGAAGGACCCACTCAGGCCTCCTGTACCTGGCTGAGTGCCCCTCTCCTGTGGGCACACGGGACATAATTGGGCGGGGGGAGAGGGGCTAAGCTCCCACCTGCTGGTGGGCCCAGGGAAGCACCTCCGACTTCTCTCCTGTGCTGCACATCGCCGCCCCCACACGCTTGCCCTGGTTTGTCTCTTCCCTGTTTGAGGGATTTGGCGGGAAACTGGGCTTCATCTGCTCTGTGTCTGTTGCAGAAGCTCCAAACCATCCATGGGCCTCCCTCTTGAAACAGTGAATTCCTCCACACCCCAATATCATGCCAGAAGGATGGGCAGGGCCGACAGACGCAGCTCCGTATCCTGAGACAACCAAGGCTTGGCCCCCGTGTTGCTGGCACTGCCGAAGGCACACCCGTGGCCCAGATCCTCCCTCCCCAACGCCGGCTGAGGGACTGTCCCAGAGCCCCACTTCCTCTGAAGAAGTGCCCTCACACCCCCTGGACTCCTTCCGAGAGGAGTTAGAGGCATATCAGCCGCGGCCACTCCCTTAGGTGGACAGTGGGTGACTGAGGGGTCAGGAGAATATTTTAATATGAAAGATGTCGCATGTTTCTCTAACTGCTATCTAACACAGCAGCACAAAATCCAGGCCTGGGAGCCGCTGTTGACCCTTGCTCATGCTTGGCCTCCCTGGGGAGGGAAGTGTAACCGCTCCTTCCTCCCTTCCCTCCTTCCTGCCTTCCCTTCTGGGTCTTGCTGTGTGACAGGCTGCTCTACTGAGCTCTACTGACTCTCCTTCCTCAGCTTCCAAGTATCTGTGACTATGTGTGCATGCCACCACACCCAAATTATCTTTTTTATTTTTTGACAGTGCTGGGGAGCAAACAGAGGGCCTCACACATGATAGTCAAGAGCTCTACCGCTGAGCTGTGCCCCCAGCCCGGCGTCTGCATTGCACCCTCCACATTAACTCAGACAATCCCAATTTTACTTTTGAAAGTTTGATCTCCTTCCCTCACCAACCTTTAATTTGGCAGCTAGCAGGAAATCAATACTAGTGTGCTAACGGTGGACTTGAAATGGCTATTAAGCAGCCACCTAAGAAGTCTGAAGATCAAAACCCTGGGAATCCTGGTTGAAGGAGACCTGCAAAAATAGATGATGCATATCCCGGTTCATTAGCTTGTCTTTGTGAACATACAATGCTAAATGGAAAATCTGATGAATCTATTGTTCATCAGAATTCTCTCTTCAGAGGTTCAGATGCCAACCGGGTGTGTTTCCTGCTTGCATTCTTTGCAATATAGTAACTACTAAATTTGGGAGGTTAAGGAGAGTTAAAGAGGTTATTTATTTAGTGACCATGTCCCTAGTTCACACCAGGAACAGGCATTTTTCTAAGTGCTTGTCAAATATTAACTCATTTCAACCTCATAACAAGCCTGTGACGTAGATATTTTGTCAAGGGAAATTAGAGGGTCAGAGTGATTGCAAAACTTCCCAAGATCCACAGACTGGTGAGGAAGTCAGAGTGTGACCAGGTGCTCAGTGCTAGGACTTGTGCTTCTGTGGAAGGGCTTTGTGATATCCATTTTCACCATATTTTGAGGGTAAAAATGGAATCTAGCAGGCAGTGCTTTGCCTCTCCCAAACTAGCAAAGAGTCCACAACCCACTTCCTGCATTCTATTATGAAAAAACATATAAAATCATAAAAGACCCCAACTTTTATCGGAACTTAAGAAACAAAACTATCAACTAATAGCAACTATGGTTGTTACTAAAGATTACAACTAGAGACGAAGAAGATAGAACTATGGGGACTTAATTAGCAAGCCCCTGAACTTGGATTAAATGACCTGACTCTATTTTTCAATGCTATTGTGCAGTGATACGTGACTCATGACTTTATTTGCTGGTAGTAGTCCAAGTTTTCTGACTTATTTTCCTTACCAAGTGCTTTATATTGGCACAGTTATGTTCTTTTTTCATAGATTCTTTTCTCAGAGTTATTTTCTAACTCCAAAGACTTTTAGTATTGTGGCAATGTCCTCTTGCCTAGAATAAACTTGACTCAAAATGTTAAGTATTTCATTTCCCTAAAAGGAACGGTCATCCAATGGCATTTGGAATTGGCACAATATTTATGATGGAAAATAAGGCAATTCAAGACGGCAAAGGAATCTATAAATAAATATATGAAAAAACACCACGGGAGGACGGGGGGCGGGGTGGGGGGAGACAGACAAAGGGGAGCTCTAATTACAGGGTTCTGCCTTTCAATCTCTAATGTGATTTGCATGTTGTCTTCCAGCTGTGATTGGCTTGATTGCTGGAGGACTGGTGTTGCTGCTTCCAGAGACCAAAGGGAAGGCTTTGCCTGAGACCATCGAGGAGGCTGAGAACGTGCAAAGGTAGGCAGCTGGGATCCTGAGTAAACTTTTCAACAAATGTTTTGGGACAACTCTACCCAGTTGGAGAGAAAGATGAGGTTGCATCTGTGACTCATACCGTACTGTGGGATAAATTCAAGCTAAAACAAAGGCTTAAACATTAAAGAAGAAAGAAAATACCAAAATGAATACACTGCAGGAAGTTTCCTTTATACCTTCATGAGAAGGAAGGTTTTTCTAAATATGAAAAAAAATAATAATCCAAGACTCATAGAAGAAAGATTCATTTGTTTGCATTCACAAAAATTAAAAAATCTGCATCAAAAATCTAACATAAAAACAAAATGGCCGCCCGGCACAGTGGTGCACGCCTGTAATCCCAGCAGCTCGGGGGGCTGAGGAGGGAGGCTCACAAGTTCAAAGCTAGCTTCAACAAAAGCAAGGCACTAAGCAACTCAGTGAGACCCTGTCTCTAAATAAAATACAAAAAAAAAGGGCTGGGGATGTAGCTCAGTGGTCGAGTGCCCCTGAGTTCAATTCATGCTACCAAAAAAAAAAAAAAGTCAAATTTAGAGAAAATATTCACTACTCCATAGAGGGCTAATTTCCTGAACATAGAAAGAGCCTTAACAAATCCATAGTAGTAACCACCCAATTGAGATAATAGGCAAAGAACCTGAGCAGCTAATGCAGCAAAAAGGAAATCCATACATAAGAATTGCTCAGTCTCCTTCATGATCAGATGTACACTGCACTAAGACACTTGGATTGTCCCAGATCACTTTACCTGGAGGCTGATATCTCAAGAGAGAGTTGGGGAAGAGGCAGCCTCCGGCACTGCTCATAGGAACACAGATTTGAAATCTGTGACAAGTGTCATGATGACAAATGTGCATGTCCTTAAACTTAGCAATTCCACCTGCTCAGAATTTATGTGAGCAAAATGACACAATCAATCAGTAAAGCATTTTTTATGTTACAAAGATTAGAAACAACCTAAATGCACATCAGTTGAGAGACTGGTTAACTAAATTATAAGATTCCATTCAACAAACTACTATACAGCCATTCAAAAAATAGAAGGCAACTCTAATACCCAGATAAGGAAATTCTTCAAATTGTACCATTAATGGCCAAAAAAAAAAAAAAAACACACACACACACACATAGAAAAGTAGGTATTTTATTATTTGTGGAAATAAAGTGTAAATATATAAACATTCAAAGTATCACTAAAAATGGTGAAAGTATATGTTATGGTTTAGATATTAGATGTCCCCCAAAAGCTCATGTATGAGACAATTTAGGAAGGCTTAGAGGTAAAATGAATGGGTTACGAGATCCTTAACCCAATCAGTGAATTAACCCCTTACTATGGATTGATTGATAACTGAAGATAGATAGATAAACGATAGATATATAGATAGATAGAAGCCCCCCAAACACATGATTTTGCTTCCCAAAGTTTCAATTACCTGTGATCCTTACCATCCATCACAGTATGAAAATATTAAGTGGAAAGTTGCAGAAATGAACAGTTCATACATTTCACCTTACATACTGTTCTGATTAGCATGGTGAAATCTTGCACGTGCCTCTTGTGATAAAATCTCACATTCATTATATGAATAATCCTTTGTCCACAGTATCTCTGTCATAGATGCTACCTTCCCATTAGTCATCTCAGTTATCAGATGGACTGTCAAGGTATGCTGTGCTTCTGTTCAGGGAACCCTTATTTTACTTAATAATGCTCCTAAGTTGTATGCTGGAAAATTGGACCTTCCAAAGAGAAACTGTAAAACACTTCCTTTAAGTGAAAAGGTGAAAGTTCTCAGCTTAATAAGGGGAGGAAAAAATAATATATATGCTAGGATTGTTAATAGATCTGGTAAGAAGGAATCCCTTATTGTGCCTAATTTATAAACTAAACTTTATTATAGGTATCTATGTGTAGGAAAAAGAGCATGTATGTTCAGTATGTCTGTGACTTCAGGTATCCACTGGGGGCTTGGAATGTACCCCCAAGGACAAGGGGTACTGCTATAGGTATATGTATATGTATGTGTATGTGTATATATGTGTGTGTGTGTATATGTGCATACACATACATCTGTGTTTACTTGAATCTCTGGAATAATGGGCAAGAACCATAACACTGTGTCTATGTATTTGGCAGCTATAGGATATGGATATGAGGGAGAATTTCAATGCAGATCTTTTTGTAATTTCTGGATTTTAAACAATGTGAACCTACTCAAAAGCAAACTTAAAAATCTAAATAAAGAGAAACTTACATGATGCCCTCTCCATAAGACTGTTTTATGGTGCACTAAGACATTTTAATCTTTGTCCTCTCCATTTTGGGCTGTGGGTGCCATGAGCTAAACTGACTTTCCTCCACTGAACCCTCACATGAACCTCTCCAGTACATGGGCAAAATGTTGCTGAATCACAGGGGTCTGATGCTTTTCCTAGAACGTGATCTGAGAATTCAAAGGGGTCACACTGGCACACACTGCAGCCCCTAGGACACCAGGTTCTCAAATGCTTTTTTTTTTTTGGCCCTCACGGTGTATTTTAAAGTGGGAAATTCCACATGAACTGGGCTTCCATGATCTGTTGGAAAGCCAGATTTGGTTACCCCCAGCAGGCTTTCCCTCTCGTTGCTGTCACAGTGCTGGGTGATGGCACTGCTCTCCACAGTGAAAGTCCTCGGTGCTCGGCCACAGTCCCACCATTTCCTGCTGTCCTGTGTGCAGCACACGCATATCATCTGCCTGGCTCATGTGAGTATTTGAGTTTGAAGCTCTTAACATAGGCCAGGCCCTTTTCCACGCTCCTTCCGCGCACACAAGCACCCACCCCACCCCCCGACCGCTACCTTAGGACAGAGTAGGTCCTGTGCCCTATTGTACCCTGAAGCTAAGGATGGGCCCTGGCACCCTGAGAGCAGGAGCTCTCCAAATATTCCTGGAGTAAATGCAGAGTCCTTCTGCAGCATTGCTATTGGGGTCCTTCTGAGCTTTTCTCAGCCAGCTCAGTGTCGGGCAGGCGGTCGTGCACGGCAGTGAGGATTACAGGCCATAATCCTGAGGCCCCCAGGGCAAGAGAGAGGGTAGAAGGCAAGGTGTCCACAGGGAGGAGGATAGACCACAGTTGGCACCAGAGCGGACCCTAGGAACAGTCTCGTAGACACGGAGAACAGGGCAGGGCAGGAGCCACTCCCCCACTACCCAGGGCATTCAATGCCAGTGAAGACTGTGCATGTCTCGCTAATGTGTTCTGCAGCTCACCTGTGAGCCTGCTGCCTTCTCTGTACAGGAGAACACTGGCTAAAATTATGTCCTGTGATCCTCTCAACTACTGCTTGCCAAGGCCTTTCCAAGTACTCCCTCACTGAATCCTCATAACACCCCTATGAAATAGGTATTATTAGTAACCCCATTGACGACTGAAAGCAACCCAGGCACAGAGACATTAAAGGACATGCCCAGAGTCACAGTCACCAAGTGACAAAGCCACAGTTCTCATCCTTGCAACTGGATTTCAGAGTCCACACTCTCCATGCCCTCTGAGGGCCAGGCTCACCTGTGGAACAAGGTGGTGAAGCACTCGTGCAGTTGTGGGCATGTAGGCAACAGTCAGTCCATACGGCTGTGGTTCTTGTTGCTGCTGCTGTTACTGCCACTGTTGTTGTGTTGATCTCAGTGCTCATGTTGCTGCTTTTGGTTCTGCCATTGGCTGCTGCTAGGGGTGGTGCTGCCATTGTTGCTGCTGCTATTGTTGTTCCTGCTGCTGTTGCTACTGCCACTGCTGCCACTGGTACTGCTGCTCTTATTAATGATGTCGCTGCTGCTGCTGCTATGATTGCTTTTGCTGTTGCAGCTATTGTCATTGCTGCTGCTGCTGCTGCTGCTGCTTTGGTGGTTGCTGTTGCTGTTGATGGGTGCTGTTTCTGCTGTTGATGTTGCTGTCATTCCTGCTGTGATCATTGTTAATACTGTTATTGCTACTGTTAGTGCTGCTGTTGCTATTGCTGCTGTGGTTGTTGGTGCTGTGGCTGCTGCTTCTGTTGCTACCACTGCTGTTATGGCTGCTGCTGTTGTTGCTCTTGCTGCCTTTGATGATGATGCTGTGACTACTACTATTGTTGCTGCTGTGGTTGTTTTTGCTGCTGCTGTTGCTGCTGCTATCACTGATGCCATTGTTGTTGCTGATGTTGTAGTGGCTGCTATTGATGCTGTTATGGCGGCTACTTCTGCTGCTGCTGCTGTTACTGAAACTGCTGTGGTTGTTGGTACTGTGGCTGCTGCTGATGTTGCCATTGCTGCTTCTGCTGTTGCTATTGCTGCTATTGTAGCTGCTGCTATTGTTGCCATTATGGCTGCTGCTGTTGCTGCTGCTGTTGCTACTGTTGCTGAACTTGCTGTGGTTGTTGGTGCTATGGCTGCTGATTATGGTGCCACTGCTGTTAATGCTGTTGCTGTTGTTACTGTTGCTCCTGATGTTGCTGTCGCTATTGTTTATAATGCTGTTGTTGTTGCGACAGTTATTGAGGATACTACTGTTGTTGGTTTTGCTGTTGTTATCGCTGCTGCTGCTGCTGCTGCTGCTGTTGATATTGCTGCTGTTGTTACTGCTCCTGTTATGGCTGTTCCTGCTGCTGTTGTTGCTGATGCTATTGCTGCTGTTGCTGTTACTACTGATGCTGTTGTTGCTAGTGTTGTTGCTGATGCCATTCCTACTGTGGAGGCTGTTTATGTTGAAGATGCTGAGGCCATTGTTACTGTGGCTATAGCTGCTGCTACTGTTGTTACTACTGTTTTTGCTGTTGAAGCTGCTGCTGTTGCAGCTGCTGCTGTTGCTGCTGTCATGGCTGTTACTACTGTTGCTGATGCTGTAGCTGCTGCTACTGTTCTTGCTGCTGTTGTTGCTGCTGCTGTTGTATCTCCTGCTATTGCTGCTGTGAAGGCTGTTATGACTGTTCATGCTGCTGTTTGGGCTGCTGCTGTTGTTACTACTGCTGCTGTTTCTGGGGCTATTGCTGCTGTTACTGCTGCCCCTGCTGTTGCTATTGATTACAATGCTGTTGCTGCTCTCAGTACTGCTGCTGCTATTTCTGCTGTGACTGCTGCTGGTGCTGCTGCTGTCATTGTTGCTGGTGATGCTGCTATTGTTGCTACTGCCACTTCTACTGTTGGTACTGCTGCTGTTTTTGATTATGCTGCTGCTGCTGCTGCTGCGGTGGTGGTGGTTACTGTTGCTGTTGGTGGTGCTGTTGCTGCAGTTGATATTGCTGCTATTATTGCTGCCATAGTTATTGTTTTTGCTATTATTGCTGTTATTGCTATTGCTGCTGCTGTTGGTGATGCTGCTGTAGCTACTGCTGCTGTTGCTGTTGTTGCTGCCATGGTTGTTGGTACTATGGTTGCTGCTGCTGTTGTTATTGCTGTTGCTGTTGTTGCTGCTGCTGTAGATGCTGCTATTGTTGATGTTGTTGTAGCTGCTGCTTTTGCTGCTCTTATGGCTGCTACGGTTGCTGATGCCATTGCTGAAGCTGCTGTGGTTATTGGTGCTGTAGCTGCTGCTGATATTTCTACTCCTATTGCTATTGTTGATATTGCTCCTGATGTTGTTGTTGCTGTTGTTAATGATGCTGCTATTGTTGCTACAGTTATTGATTATACTGTAGTTGTTTCTGTTGTTGCTGTTACTATTAATACTGTTGTTGCTGCTGTTGTTGCTAGTGCCATTGATACTGCTGAGGCTGTTGATATTGATGCTACTGTTGCTGTTGCTGTTGCTGCTGTTATTATTGCTGATGCTTTTGCTGCTGTTATAACTGCTGCTGTTGCTGGTGCTATTTTGGCTGCTGCTAATGATCACGCTATTGTTTTTGCTGCTGTCATTGCTAGTGCTATAATCATTGTTACTGCTGCTATCAATGGTGTTATTGTTGTTAGTTTCACTGATGCTGTTGGTACTGCTGCTCTTGTTGAAGATACCATTTTTGCTGCTGCTGCTATTGCTAATGATGATGGTATTGTTGTTGCTGCTGCTGTTGCCATCAAAGGTGATATTGTTGCTACTGCCACTGCTGCCATTGGTATTGCTGCTCTTATTGATGATGCTATTGCTACTACTGCTGCTGTGATTGCTTTTGCCATTGCAGCTATTGTAATTGCTGCTGTTGCTGCTGCTGCTGTCACTGATGACATTGTTGTTGCTGATGTTGTAGTGGCTGCTATTGATGCTGTTATGGCTGCTACTTCTGCTGCTGCTGCTGCTGCTGCTGTTACTGAAACTGCTGTGGTTGTTGGTACTGTGGCTGCTGCTGATGTTGCCATTGCTGCTTCTGCTGTTGCTATTGCTGCTATTGTAGCTGCTGCTATTGTTGCCATTGTGGCTGCTGCTGTTGCTGCTGCTGTTGCTACTGTTGCTGAACTTGCTGTGGTTGTTGGTGCTATGGCTGCTGATTATGGTGCCACTGCTGTTAATGCTGTCGCTGTTGTTACTGTTGCTCCTGATGTTGCTGTCGCTATTGTTTATAATGCTGTTGTTGTTGCGACAGTTATTGAGGATACTACTGTTGTTGGTTTTGCTGTTGTTATCGCTGCTGCTGCTGCTGCTGCTGCTGCTGTTGATATTGCTGCTGTTGTTACTGCTCCTGTTATGGCTGTTCCTGCTGCTATTGTTGCTGATGCTATTGCTGCCGTTGCTGTTAGTACTGATGCTGTTGTTGCTATTGTTATTGCTGATGCCATTCCTACTGCGGAGGCTGTTTATGTTGAAGATGCTGAGGCCATTGTTACTGTGGCTATAGCTGCTGCTACTGTTGTTACTACTGTTTTTGCTGTTGTAGCTGCTGCTGTTGCTGCTGTTGTAGCTGCTGCTGTTGCTGGTGTCATGGCTGTTACTACTGTTGCTCCTGCTGCTGTTGCTGCTATTGTAGCTGCTGCTGTTGCTGGTGTCATGGCTGTTACTACTGTTGCTCCTGCTGCTGTTGCTGCTATTGTAGCTGCTGCTGTTGCTGCTGTCATGGCTGTTACTACTGTTGCTTCTGCTGCTGTTACTACTGTTGCTTCTGCTGCTGTTGCTGCTGTTGTAGCTGCTGCTGTTGCTGCTGTCATGGCTGTTACTACTGTTGCTGCTGCTATAGCTGCTGCTGCTATTCTTGCTGCTGTTGCTGCTGTTATAGCTGCTGCTGTTGATGCTGTCATGGCTGTTACTACTGTTGCTGCTGTTGAGGCTGCTACTGCTGTTCTTGCTGCTGTTGCTGCTATTGTAGCTGATGCTGTTGTTGCTGTCATGGCTGTTACTACTGTTGCTGCTGCTGTAGCTGCTGCTACTGTTCTTGTTGCTGTTGCTGATGTTGTAGCTGCTGCTGTTGCTGTGGTTATGGCTGTTACTATTGTTACTGCTGCTGTTGCTGTAGCTACTACTGCAGCTGCTGCTACTGTTGTTGCTGCTGTTGTTGCTCCTGCTGTTGTATCTCCTGCTATTGCTGCTGTGAAGGCTGTTATGGATGTTCATGCTGCTGTTTTGGCTGCTGCTGTTGTTACTACTGCTGCTGTTTCTGGGGCTATTGCTGCTGTTACTGCTGCCCCTGCTGTTGCTATTGATTACAATGCTGTTGCTGCTCTCAGTACTGCTGCTGCTATTTCTGCTGTGACTGCTGCTGCTGGTGGTTCTACTGTCACTGTTGCTGTTGATGCTGCTATTGTTGCTACTGCCACTGCTACCATTGATGCTGCTATTGTTGGTACTGCCACTGCTACTGTTGGTACTGCTCCTGTTTTTGATTATGCTGCTGCTGCTGTGGTGGTGGTTACTGTTGCTGTTGGTGGTGCTGTTGCTGCAGTTGATATTGCTGCTATCATTGCTGCCATGTTTATTGTTTTTGCTATTATTGCTGTTATTGCTATTGCTGCTGCTGTTGATGATGCTGCTGTAGCTACTGCTACTGTTGCTGTTGTTGCTGCCATGGTTGCTGCTGCTGTTGTTATGGCTATTATTGTTGTTACTGCTGCTGCTGCTGCTGCTGCTGCTGCTACTGTTCTTGCTGCTGTTGCTGCTGTTGTAGCTGCTGCTGTTGCTGCAGTTATGGCTGTTACTATTGTTACTGCTGCTGTTGCAGTAGCTACTACTGCAGCTGCTGCTACTGTTGCTGCTGCTGTTGTTGCTGCTGCTGTTGTATCTCCTGCTATTGCTGCTGTGAAGGCTGTTATGGCTGTTCATGCTGCTGTTTGGGCTGCTGCTGTTGTTACTACTGCTGCTGTTTCTGGGGCTATTGCTGCTGTTACTGCTGCCCCTGCTGTTGCTATTGATTTCAATGCTGTTGCTGCTCTCAGTACTGCTGCTGCTATTTCTGCTGTGACTGCTGCTGGTGCTGCTGCTGTCATTGTTGCTGGTGATGCTGCTATTGTTGCTACTGCCACTTCTACTGTTGGTACTGCTGCTGTTTTTGATTATGCTGCTGCTGCTGCTGCTGCAGTGGTGGTGGTTACTGTTGCTGTTGGTGGTGCTGTTGCTGCAGTTGATATTGCTGCTATTATTGCTGCCATAGTTATTGTTTTTGCTATTATTGCTGTTATTGCTATTGCTGCTGCTGTTGGTGATGCTGCTGTAGCTACTGCTGCTGTTGCTGTTGTTGCTGCCATGGTTGTTGGTACTATGGTTGCTGCTGCTGTTGTTATTGCTGTTGCTGTTGTTGCTGCTGTTGTAGATGCTGCTATTGTTGATGCTGTTGAAGCTGCTGCTATTGCTGCTTTTATGTCTGCTACCATTGCGGATGCCATTGCTGAAGCTGCTGAGGTTATTGGTGCTATAGCTGCTGCTGATATTGCCACTCCTGTTGTTATTGTTGATATTGCTCCTTATGTTGTTGTTGCTGTTGTTAATGATGCTGCTATTGTTGCTACAGTTATTGATTATACTGCAGTTGTTGGTTTTGCTATTGGTATTGCTGCTGATGCTGCTGTTGATGTTGCTGCTGCTGTAGTTGTTGATGCTATTGCTTCTGTTGTTGCTGTTACTATTAATGCTGTTGTTGCTACTGTCGTTGCTAGTGCCATTGACACTGCTGAGGCTGTTGATATTGATGCTGCTGTTGCTGTTGGTGTTGCTGCTGTTTTTATTGCTGATGCTTTTGCTGCTGTTATAACTGCTGCTGATGATCACGCTATTGTTTTTGCTGCTGTTGTTGCTGATGCTATAATTATTGTTGCTGCTTCTGCTACTGCTGCTATCAATGATGTTATTGTTGTTACTTTCACTGCTGCTGTTGGTACTGCTGCTCTTGTTGAAGATACCATTTTTGCTGCTGCTGCTATTGCTGATGATAATGGTATTGTTGTTGCTGCTGCTGTTGCCATCAAAGGTGATATTGTTGCTACTGCCACTGCTGCCATTGGTATTGCTGCTCTTATTGATGATGCTGTTGCTATTACTGCTGCTGTGATTGCTTTTGCTATTGCAGCTATTGTAATTGCTGCTGGTGGTGCTTCTGTTGCTACTCCTGTTGCTGGTGCTGTTGCTGCTGCTTTTACTGATGTTGCTATTATTGCTGCTGTGGCTGCTGCTGACGGTGCCACTGCTGCTACTATTGTAGCTGCTGCTATTGCTGCAATTATGGTGGCTACTGCTGCTGCTACTGTGGCTGAAACTGCTGTGATTATCGGTGTGATGGCTACTGCTGATGGTACCACTGCTCTTAATGCTGTTGCTATTATTGCTGTTGCTCCTGATATTGTTGTCACTATTGTTAATAATGCTGTTATAGTTGCTGCAGTTGTTAATGATACTATAGTTGTTGCTTTTGCTATTGCTATTGATGCTGCTACTGCTGCAGTTGCTGTTACTACTAATGCTGTTGTTGTTAGTGCCATTGCTTCTGATGATGCTGTTGATATTGATGCTGCTGTTGCTGCTGCTATTGCTGCTGTTGCTGCTGCTGCTATTTTTGTTGTTGCTGCTGTTATGGCTGCTACCACTGCTGTTGCTTCTATTGCTTTTGCTGCTCTTGTTCATGATGCTGTTGTTTTTGCTTTTATTTTTGTTGCTGCTGTTGCTGTTGCTGTGGTTGTTGATGCTGCTATTGTTATTGATACTCTTGCTGCTCTTTTGGGCCTGGAGACTATGGAAGCTCAGTAGATTTGTGTGTCTCCCCACCTGGAGCCTGAGAGGTTTCCTGCACCGTGGGGTGATTTGGTGAGCCTCTGCTAATCCCATCTCTGGTTGGACTGATCCATGAATTCTGAAGGATAATTCTGTGGGAGCTGAGTCCTCAGGGCAGGCAACACCAGATTGAATATGACTATAAGGAAGGACATTTGCAAAGGGTTGGGCTTGGAACAGCACAATGAACAAATAAAGCATTTTTCCAATGAGCATCAGCAACATCCTGGCATTCACAGAGAAAAATGAAGAGAAAACTTCAATCTGGGCAGCTGTTTTCATTGTATTCTCACTCATCATAACAACTGAAATGTAAATGAAACTTGTAGAAATAATTTCTCAATGTTTGTGTAAGAACTGATAAAAGTATGTGAATTTTGCAATCATCATTTTTAACAGATTTAAGTTAATTTAATATTTATTGCATTCTCTATTACAGAGGAAGACAGAACACCCTAAAAAGGGAACTTATTTAGGCCAGTTCCACTTCTAGAGGAGAGTTTTTAAAACACCCATTCTATTAGCTATTGACAAAGCTTCATCCTTTTTTTAAAATGAGAATCACCACTCAATGTGCGGCAAAACCAATCCTGTACAAATCCTACACTGATTTTTTGTGTCATTTATTATCCACTTAATTTTGGTTTTTAGCCTCCTCACAATTTCTTTCTCCCCTCTCCTTCTTACTGCAGACCAAGGAAAAATAAAGAAAAAGTGATTTACCTCCAAATCAAGAAATCAGATGTTCCACTGAACTAAGGAGGGTGCTGCCCAGCCTGGCTGTGATGATGCCGAAACCAGAAGCAGAGATTTCTTCACCCACCTCGGCCGGGCAGTTCAGCTGGACTTGTGCTTGGGCTCTGTCCTGTAGACCTATGGCCAGCAGATTTGTAGCACTGCTGTGTAAAAGCCAACCCGCAGACCATGCTGCCGAGACAGTCTGTTCTCAGCATTCCCAGGATGATACCCATTGACTTACTGGAATTTTTTTTTCTAACTTTGTATTTCTTTTTTTGATTCCTTTCCCACACTATCAAACCAAAATACATAGGGGAACTGTGGACAAGGGAAACCAGATAGAAGTTGGGAGAAGAGATTTTGTTTTCTTAAAGAAATAAAACACCCAAAGCAATATTAAGTGGACCCGAATATGTCGAGAACTTTGAATAGGGCCTTGCAGAATCATTAGGTGAAGAAATTTTTGAGTACATTGATTATTATCTGGAATAGACTTGAAAAGAAATTCAAATAAAAGATTCAGAATACAGTTTGAGTCCACAGTAAGTCCTTCTGTATCTGTGCTGGATAAGCACCAATGTCTGCCCTCCATCAAAGATCCTCCCCAGAGCTCAGTGGAGAACACGGTTGGCACAAGTCAAATCACAGATGATAACTTTTTGGCCTAGTAAAAAATTCTTGATCTTTCACTTAAACATTATCTATTGGCTTTTTAATATTTAAAAAAAATGAAAATTTAGTTCTCTTCACCTCTCCACTCATCCCAAAACACTTCTCTCTTACCTTCAAACTGCTTTATCACATTTTTATTAAATCAGAGAGTTGATCCTCACATCCCTGTGGCTAGGTAGCTGTTACTGACAGCTGAGGCACAGTGTTTGTGGCTTTCTGCCTTTCCTGAATCTGTATTGTTGTTGTTGTTTTGTTTTCTTTCTTTCTTTTCTTTTCTTTCTTTCTTTCTTTTTTTTTTTTTTTTGAGCATGAGGAGGATCGAGGATTGAAGCGAGGGGCACTTAACCACTGAGCCACATCCCCAGCCCTTTTTATATTTTGAGACAAGGCCTCATTAAATTGTTGAGGCTGCTCATAATCCTCCTACCGCAGCCTCCTAGACACTGAGATTACAGGTGTGTGTCACCACATCCGGCAATTGCTTTGTTTTCTATGTATCCATCATTAATTCTTCCCAAAACTCTCTGACAGAACAATACCCATGCTCTTGATGTAGTCCCATACATTGCACACTGGTTTCTTTTCTTACATCTCCCCACCCGCTGCACTCCTGAGAGCCTGGAGCTACTGGTCTCCCCTCTCTGTTTGGGCTGGTGAATATTCAGCCTCCCACACAGTCACTGGCCTGGGCTCTCCTTTCCCCCTTCCTGAGCATGCCCACTGCCTTCTTCTTATGTTAGATGCCCTATCTATCTCCTGGATCCCAAGATATCCTCTTTTTTTTTAGTTTCTCCCCATATTTCGAGGAAGCACATCTTCTAGTTGTATATTAGTTCATTTTTCCATTGCTATAAAAAAAAATACCTGAGACTGAGTACTTTATAAAGAAAAGAGGTCTGTTTTGCTCACAGCTTGGGAGGTTGAAAGCGCAGCACCAGTTCGGGCGATCACCCCTCACGTGCATCACATATCTAAGATGGCATCATGTAGGAGCACCCATGAGAGGACCAGTGACATGGCGAGGAAGAAGTCAGAGAGCAGGGAGGCACAGGTCCCGCGCTCTCCTAGCAGTGCTCTCTGAGAACAGCTGGGGTCCTCCAGAATGACACTAGTGCCCTCCAGGGGCAGCAACCCAATGGCCTAACTACTTCCCACTAGGCCCTGCCTCTCAAAGGTCCTATGACCTCCCACAGCACCACGCAGGGGACCAGGTTTCCAGCACAAGAAACCACAGGGACGCGCTCACACCCTGTCCACGCCACCAGAAACAGCTTCCCGAGAACGCGTCCCACCGTCCTTTGTGTCTCTGCTGCCACGCCAGGTGCTGAAACCTGCACCATACATTCCAAGCCCTCTGCCTCCTGGCTTCCTCTGAGGCTCTACCAGTGGGCAGCACTGGCCCAAGGTAGGAAGGAAGAGAGAGGCCGTTCCCCTGCAGCAGGCAGGACCGTGGCAGCCGCAGAGCATGGTCCAGCCCTAGCAGCCACAGCTGCCGCCAATGTACCATCCCCGGCTCCAGAGCACAGACAAGGCCCTGGGCCCCGCCAGGGCCAGCCCTGATCTTTGCCTCCTGGGTCCAGCCTGCCTTCCTGCTTTCCTCTCTGCCAGCGATTTTATAAGGAAGCATCTTATTAAATTGCCTCTGTTTAAGAAACCTGGACGGGTTTCTCTTTCAGTGACTAATCACTGATTAATACTCTCCTGGGTAGCATGGGGAGACCCAGGAACGAGATGGCCAAATGAGGGACTCTGGTGTTTGTTCAGTGACGTGACTGGGACTGAACACCTCAATGGCTTTAATGTCAGTGGCAAAGGGGGCGACCCTGGAGAATGGCCAGCATGGACGGTGTCTCTCCATGGTGTATGGCGGGGAAACACGACTGAAATGATTAGCTGTGGTTACCTGAAATCAAGCACCTATTCCAAGCTGGACTTGGGGAGCCTGAGAGACGTTGAATCTGATCAATTCTGTGGGAATTGTGACCTCAGAGTCTCAGGTAGGGCTGGCCATTTCTGACTCCACTCGAAACATTATAAAACCTTTAAAATACCAAGCCAGGCATTGTCGGAGAAGAAGACAGCTCCCGGTCATGGCCCTAAATGAAATTCCTGAGTTTTGTAGAGTCTAGGCTCTAATTTGCAAACCAGCAATTTTAGAAAAGATCTGAGAGAATATTTCCATGATTTACACCAAAGTAGGGCCTCTTGAGAACAAAATCCAAGAGAGATAAAGCAAAAGACTGCAACTTGTCTACATAAAATGAGACAAATAAAGCTAGTGATGCTGTGCACACAGATGTCCAAAGAGGAAATCTGGATGAGCATAGATGTGGAAAATATTGGCACCACATATAAAATATTCAAAGGACTAATAGACAAAAGAAATAAAGAACTACTAGAAATCAACAAAGAAAAGTCTATCAGACAGAGGGAAAATGATCCAAGAGTAGAAATAATCATTTACAGAAGATAACAGAAAAAGCGAATTAAGTTATAGAAAATATGTACACCCTCCTTGTTAGGGAAATACAAACTAAAACAACGACAAAATTTTTCACTCATCTGATTAGTAAGATTAACAAAAATTAGTAATATTGAATTTGGGAAAGGGTATGAGGAAGCTTTCATATATTTGTGGAAAGAATATTGACTGAGGCATTCTTTTAAGAGAGCAGTGTGGCAGTGTGCCCCCATGTCACAAATGTGCACTTCTGACTTTACCATTTCACCGCGGGTATCTATCTATGAGAAATACAAATGTACACATAGAGAAACATTTGAGAGACATTTGTTGAATCCCTTATAGGTGACATCAAAAATAAGAAATAACCAAAGTCCACAAATATGAGGAATGTTTAAACCAAGCTGAATCCACGCACCAGTTCAAAGGAAGGGAAAAGGCCTACAGATGCTCCATAGAAAGACAGCCCAAGATGAGTGTTAGGATACTAGTGTGAGAAAGATCAGGTGCTCAACTTACTGCTGGCCCAGAGAGGGGGTGTTTGGGTCCGAGCAGCGGATAGGGAGGGATTTTAGACTTTTCTGTAGGCATTGCATTTTTATGGTTTTGTGTACATATTTGTGTCACATGATCATGTTACTTTTAAAAATAAATGATTAACCCTGAAAAGCAGTTATGAGGTTTCTTAAAATACCAAATATGCACTTACCCTATGACACAGCCCTGCACTCCTCAGCATTTATCCCAGAGAAATGGAAATGTTCCCCCCAAAATCCCACACACAATTGCTCAAGGTGGCTTAAAACTGGAAACAACCTAAATATCCCTGCTGGGTAGGTTATAAAGAAAAGCGAAATGACTGGGCCTGAGGATTCTGAGCAGACAAATCCAGAGAGGCCTCACAAGTGACCTTGACCTTGCTCAACTTGCAAACATAAATGAAACTTCGCTTGAGCTGGTCAATGATTGCATTCAAACCAGAACTGAAGCTCAACCCACCAGCCGCAGCCAATGGACTTATAATTGTACAGCCAAGGACTTTTCAAAGGGCTGGATCAAATAAAGCAATCGTGCAGCCATAACCGATGGGGAGCTTCCTTTCATCACTTGGTGTGTTCATGCTGTGAGCTTGTCCCTCACACTTCTTCACCGGGCCCTGATCACTTCTGGTTTGGAGCTGTCCAACCCATGAATCACTATTCTCTTCAACTCTTTAACATTTCACTGTGTCTGACTTTACCTAGCGACGTGGTGAGTGGTTAAACAAACTGATAGACCCAGTCAAGGATACCACTCAGCCTAAACAGAGACAAGCTGTTAGCAATACCCACATGGGAGAGAATCTCAAGGGCATCATGGGAGTGATAAAAGCCAGCCCAGAAAGGTCATTCTTGAAATGAACTCTGGAGAGTTGGAAAACAGGTTAGTGGGTGAGTATGGAGGTGGCCATGTACATCTACCCACGCATGTGATGACCTGAGCTGTGGCCCCACATCACACCAATGCCTGCTCCTGATTTTCCATGTCTGTAATTATATAAGCTTTAACCACAAAATGGGGTCAAGGGATTTTTCTGTGCTACCTTTGCAACTTCCTGTGAATCTATAATTATTGCAAAATTAAGTTTTTTAAAAAAATAGTTACAAATACATTATTTTTTAAAAAAATGTAATGCCATAAGGGCCCAGAAGAGCTATTTCTCTATAGTGCAACATCTCAAAGATATCCATCAATGGTAGCTTTGAAATCTGAACAAATCTATCATTCCTCTCCCCAGAAGAATACCAGCACATTTTCACCCATGTGCACAGACTTGACAGATTCTTCGCTCAGCTAAGAACTCTTGCACAGAGTTCTTATCATACAGGGATAAGTAAACCCCAGCCCCCAGCCAAACCCAGCCCACTGCCTGTTTGTCAAATAAAGTTTCATTGGCACATAGCCCTGCCCGTTTATTTATAGACTGTCTGTAGCTGTGAATGCAAATGCCAGTGTAGGGCAGGTGCACTCTAGGGACCTTGACTCGGACTTGTTAGCTCTTAAGAGCAAGCTCTGTGCCCTTCCCCACCCTCCCACTCCCCTCCTCTCAAATGGTCTCAGGTCTTATCTGAGAAACCAGGTGCAGGTATAGCCAGGGTGCCCTCCATGACTCTCCAAGGACTGACAGCATAAAACCCAGAACTGCTGAGGAGTCACCAATACAGCACCTTCCCAGGACCTTCCCCGTCCGTCACCCATGTGATCTGAATCTCTGCATCTTCATGAGGCTGTGTTCGCTATCAGTGCCCAGCCCATCCTCAGCCCAGGCCAACCTGCTCTTGCAGGAGGCAGCATCGACAGGGAAGAGCAAAGCTGTTCAGACAAGCACCTGGCACCCTTGGTCAGTGCTGTGTCCTTTGGCCCCACAAAGTCTGGTTCTATCGCAGTTGTATCTGTACCTGATTCTTCTGATGAAGACCTCACATAAGAGCTCACAGAGCCAGCGACACAGCCTGCAGGAACATTGGAGAAAAGAAACAATAAGAACCCAAGGAAGGCAGTGGCTCCATATTCTAAACCTGCGTTTCACTTCTGTGCGCCTGAAACCAAACACAGTTTGTGGCAGGCAAACAGGTAAGTAGCAGGGGGGCGGAAAGGTTGTACTTTAGAAAGAATAGCAACAAACTACACATCAGTTTTGCCAATGGGCTGTGCTCAGACTCTGAGGACCACCTGATAGATTCCTCCCCACAGCCTGGAGTTTGGCAGCCCCTCTCCCTGGAACCAGGGAGCCTGAGCTGACTTCAGGGCATGGTACCCCAGCTGGGAGGAAACACGTGAATGGAAGGCCAACAGTCTACTCCAACTACAGTTTTCAAGACACGCTTGGAAAAGCCCTCTTATCTGTTAGAGTCTGTAAACAAGTCTGGATGGCGCCTGGCAAAATGCCAGAGGGAGTGGTTTGTGAAGTAACAAAAGCAAGCCATTAAGTGTGGAAATTCCTTATTGGTTGACTGCTGTATCTAGTTTATGCTAATTAAGATAAGCTGTGTGGAATGTATGAATATCGCTCCAGTCCTACAATAAACGGCTCCCATTCCTGCTGTATCAATGTGCACAAGTTGTTCGTCACCCCCCAGTTATTTTGCTGCAGCCGGACTGCGGCACTTATCCAAAGCCTGATTATCAAAAAGTAATATTATTTTAATTTAACCTTAAAAATAAATATATATATTTCTTTGTCATCAACGAAGGAAAAAGATCTTTTCTTTAAACATAAGTCTTCCAATAATAGTTCTATGTGCTCTTTCTTGCATAAGCCACATTTACTCTCTGTTTCTGATTCACAATTTGGGTTTCTTAAAAGCAGAACTAGAACTAGAAACACTGTGACACATTCCAAATCCAAGACCCCAGGCTTCTTCAGCACTTTTTCTTTCCCATGTGCTCTGTCCACAATTGACTTAGACAATACCTCTAGTGATTTCCATTTTAAGAAATTAGTTAAATTATAATAAAAGTGAAACTCGCTTTTACATTCATATTTCATCAGGTTACATAATAAGTAATCAAATTAGGTTATTATAATATCAAGTTTAATGAGGAAAAACAGAGTTGGGAGGAAATCCAGTTAAGTCGTGGCCAGTCTGAAGCTCACTGGGTATTTGAGAGTGGGGAGCAGGCTAGAAAGTGGCCATCTAGCCACACATGGGGCTCACCAGAAGGGGGTCCTGGGAGTGGCTAAGTCAAGGCGGGTTGTAAATGCCTGCTAAGTCTAAGGCTGTTGTTTTAAACAAAACAGAGTTGTTATTTATCTCACAAAAGCCTCAATGATGGGAACTGTTATGGTTTAGATATGAGGTGTCCCCCAGAATCTCATGTGTGACAAAGAAAGTTTAGAGGTAAAACGATTGGTTATGAGAGCCTCCACCTAATCAGTGTGTCAATCCACTCGAACGGATTACTGGGTGGTGACTCTAGGCAGGTGGGTGTGGCCGGAGGAGGTGGGTCTCTTGGGACACGCCTTTAAGGCTTATATCTTGTCCTTGTTGAATGGAGTCTCTGCTTCCTGACTGTCAGGCCCTGACTCTCCTCCCCCACACCCTCCACCTGCTCTGCCTCTCCCTGAGCACAGCACCACGGAGTTGGAGTTGGCCGTCTGAGGACTGAGCCCCAAATAAACTTTTCCTCCTCTAAGATCCTGCTTGTCAGGTTTTTGGCCAGTCATGAAAAAACAAGGAAAACGCCACCAAACCCCAAGAATAAGGCTCTCCTCCCCTTTCCTTGTCCGACAGATCTGAGCAAGGGTCCCCGATTGCCAGGTCCGTGAAACAACCACGTGGACCCGCCTGAGTTCTGGGATCACAAGTGACTTGACCTCATTTGCAACACAGTTTCCTCTACTTAAATCATGGAACATTCTTACAAACAACAAAGACAGTAAATGTTGAAGCCGTTGGCAATAAAATTCCACTGAGAAAAGGATCCACAGGGCAGTGAGGTTCCTGAATGGTCAAGTCCAAGGTGGGAAGAGCGCCAGTCTTGGGCTGACGTGGTCCTTGAGGCAGGAAAAGGTGGAACCAGAGGCTGTCCTTGTCACCTCTCTCCAGCTGCTAGAATTTTCCAGTTTGTGTGACCTGTGTTCCCTCACTATGCCTTCACTGGCTGGCCAAGGACACGACAAGCCCGGCCCATCGTGTTTTTACTCAAACATGTCCCATCTTCAAGGATGGGGCCAGCAAAACTGAGAGGCCCCCCTCCCTGGTCCCTCTCTGTCCTCTCCCCACCTGCCCCAGGTGGTCCATGGATCCCTGCCCCATGACACTGGCCAATCTCGCCTCCGGCCCTCCATCAAAAGACACCAGCAGCACGGCCAGAATCTGAGGTCTCTGTTGGAGTGACGGACGCGTGGGCCAGAGCACATGGACCCTGTCAGCCAAGCTGCTGTGGAAACCCCAGCCCCGGGGCCTTCAGTTATCTGAAGTGCTTTGTGCCCAGAGGCTCCTAAAAAGCCATGGCTCACACACCCGGCCTGTGGCCATGGTCCCACATCAACCCAGAACTCTCCAGCCCAAACTCCCTTCCCAGCTCTGGGATTCAACTCGTGGGTCTCTGGCAGACACCGCTTCCCACTGGAATTTTACTGCCCATGACTAAAATGTTTATCCTCTTTTAATCTGGATAAAAAGAACTCTGGAAAAGTCCATATTTGCATTTTGTCTGCCCATTTTCTAAGCCATCCTTTATCCCCAGAAAGGTCACAAGCTATCCACAAACTGACGTCCAGTTAACTATGTTTCAGTGAGGTGCAGGGACCCAGGAGGAGAGAAGCAGAGACCCAGCCCCGGAGCTGATGGTTGAGGGGCCACGATTCCAAGGCACCACACCGCAGAGCCCGACCTAGGACCACGCTATGTGCACAGCCTCGGGTAACATCAGGCCACGGCCGCGCTCACAGAGGGGTCCTGTGGGCAGTTTCTATTTGCAGTCCTTGCTGCTGAACAATAATGCCAGCATCGAGGTAGACACCCAGGAGGGAAACGACTTGGATGTGGGTTTTGATTTCACAAGGGACAGAGGCAGGGAACTGAGCAATGACAGCACAGCGCCCTCAGAGCCCCCTGGGAGGAGGGCAAGAGCCTGGCTCACTTGTAGAGCTCGCCTGTCCTGCTGGGCTGGGACTCGTCTCCCTGGGGAGCTGACATTTAGCTACAACATAAAAATCAGCAGCATTTGCCAGGCAAAGAGCTGAGCCAGGCAGGGCCAAGTGGGTGGGAGCGGGGACGGGGAAATGGACAGATAAGCAAGAGATTTAGGGAAGAAAGAAGTGATGCTGATTAGATTGGGCAAGAGGTTATATGAGGAATTCAAGACCAGTAGGGCAGTGAGAATTATTCCAGAACAATTTTTACCAAAAAATAAACTAGAAACTAACCACAAATGCTCAGCAGCTTGGGGTTGTTAGAAACTGCAAAAGTCCAGAGGCAGCTCCAGGCACCCTGAGGTCATTAGTATCTTGGAGCATGATCTAAACAACTTTTAAACATAAAACAATCAGAAAGCATGAAAACAGGTGGAGTACATTAAATGGACTCTTTGAGAGAGCAAGAAAAAAAAAAAAAAGACATTTTAGAAACATTTCCATCCAAAATAGTTTAACAAAGAAATAGAGTTAAAATTGTAGTTAGGGGTAATTTTTAACTTTCTTCTTTAGAATTTTGGCATTGTATCAATTTTCTGTAATTCATGTTTTTTAAAAAATATTTATTAGTGGCACACACCTGTAATCCCAGCGACTCAGGAGTCTGAGGCAAGAGGATCCCAAGTTCAAGGCCAGCCTCAGCAACTTAAGAAGACCCTGTCTCAAAATAGAAAATAAATAAATAAAAGGACTGGGGATACAGCTCAGTGGTAAAGCACCCCTGGGATCAATTCCTAGTACAAAAATCCACACATATTTGTTAGAGCTGGGAATTTAGCTTAGTGGTAGGGTGTTGGGTGCAGAGCAGGCTGAACTGTGTTGTCTGCAGGCAGGCTGAACAGATGTTGGCTGCAAGATAGCCCACACACTCAAACCCCCCTCTATCTGGTCCTTTATCACCTGTTTGTGTCAAGTCCCGCTCAAGGCTGAGCACTCAACCCCCCTTGGGCCAACAAGGCAGCTTGCAGACCCAGAGGCCCCATTAGATTTGGGCTATAGAAACTCCCTCCTGCCAGGCCCCTCTCTCTCTCTCTTGCTCTCTCTCTCTTGCTCTCTCTCTCTCTCTCTCTCTCACTCTCTCTCTCACTCTCTCTCTTGCTCCCTCTCTCTTGCTCTCTCTCCCTCTCTCTTGCTCTCTCTCTCTTGCTCTCTCTCTCTCTCACTCTCTCTCTTGCTCCCTCTCTCTTGCTATCTCTCTTGCTTTCTCTGTCTCTCCTGCATGCGCTTCCTCTCTCTCTTTCTCACTCTCTCTCTCTTTCCTTCTTTCTTTTCTCTCTGTTGCACTGCTGCAATAAAGATCTTTTGGTTGCTCCGAGTGTTGTGGTCACTTTCCTTTCAGGGTACAAATTGGGCAAGAGTTTATATGAGGAATTCAAGACCAGTAGTGCATGAGCAAGGCCCTGAGTTCAACCCCCTGTACAGCAAAAAAAAAAAAAAAGGCAATGTTGGAAACATAAAAAAGCATGCATGTGATCCATGGGTTATAATGAAGGACCTCCTCCTGAATTGGTCCCTCGGCCACCCCTCACCACCCACAGGGAGCCACTTGTCCAGCTTTGTCCATATCACATCCTTGCTTTTGATCCTTACTACAAATGCAAACAAGCAGCCGTGTGTGTGAGTGTGTGTGTGTGTGTGTGTGTGTGTGAACATCTAAATGAAGTTCATTGGAGTTTGACTTAGTTTTTTAAACAGATTTGTTTAGCCATGGGATGGCTAATTGCCTGGGTTAAGAGATGCCCAGATAGTATGATTTCTGGGAATGTCTGCAGAGGTTTCTCCAGGAGAGACTGGCATTGGAATCAGTGGACTGAGAAAAGGTCTACCTCACCCAACGTGAACAGCCCCATTCGGCCAGCTGAGGGCTGGGAGGGAGCTGAGAGGTGGAGAAAGGTGAGCTCTCTCTCCTGAGCTTGGGGCATCCACCTTCCCCTGCCCTTGAACTCCAGGCTCTCTGGCCTTTGGACTCTGGGACTGGCAACAGCGGCCCCTGGGTTCTGGGGCCTCCAGCCTTGGTTTAAGAGTTACACCTCTGGCCACCTGGACCTGAGGCCTTGGGACTTAAACCGAGCCTTGCTACTGGCATCCCAGGGTCTCCAGCTTACCACAGCTGCCCCAGGCCTGCTCAGCCTCCACAATGCTCAAGCCAATTCTCTGACAAGTCCCTTCTCACATAGCTGCAGGTAGGTGGATATTCTTCTGGTTTTGTTACTCTGGAGAGCCCTGATTTATACAAGGTATAATCTTCATACAAAGGGAAACCACACATATTTATTCACACTTTGGTAATTGTGCATACACTTGTGAAATCATTACCAAATCAAGATGATGAATGTATCCATCACCCCCAAAGTTTTCTCATGCCCCTTCTATCCGCCCCTCACCACTGACCTCAGGACACCACTGGTCAGCTTTCTATCAACACAGACTCATTTCCCTTTTCTAGAAAATTCAGTTGAACCACACTCTTCTTTCTGTCCACTCAGTATAATTCTTTTGAGATTTGTCATATGTTGGTGCAGGTATCAATGGCTCATCCTTTCTGTTTATGAGCAAATATGTTTCTGAAACTTATAAAAAATAGTATATTGTATGCAGTTTTCCCTGAAGTGCTTCTTCACTCACTCTTAGGAAGGCGGTTTATTTGGGAAATGACCCTGGAATGGGACGCAAGGGAGCAGGAAAGGGAGAGAGGAAAGGACAGACGCCCCTTGGAGGGCGCCTCCTGGTGGTCGGTCGCAGTGGTCTCCGTTGAATTGTAGCATGACCTCTTCAGGAACACGCAGAACCCTTTCTGAACTGGCCTCCTGAAGAATACCAGCCCCCACCTGCTCTCCAGGCTGCACGTGGTCTGTGTTTGTTTCAGTGGGAATAGCTGTAGTTTCTCATAACCCATTATGGGAACCAGTGTGGGTTTTTTGGTTTTTTTTTGTACATTTATATATCCACGTTCCTGATGATTGAAATTGGGATTGCTTTCTGTTTTTGTGCTTTACAAACACTGCCACTCTAAAAAAACCTTGTGCCTGTCCCCAGGGCCTGTGTGCAGGTTTCCATGGAGCACAGACCTGGAAATAGAATTGCACGGTCATAAGATGTGGGAGTGGTTCCCACTGTAATAGAATTCTAAATTATTTCTAAGTTATTTTTGGAAGGTTTGTGTCTGCACTTCTACCTGCAGTGTCAAAAAGGTCCTGTCATCGCACATGTGCAGCAACATCTGGTATCCTAGCGCCAGTCTGGTGTTAGCAGACTGTGCCCCGCTGCCAGTTAGAGGGAGCTCTTCCATCCCGCGGCCCTAGTGTGCGCTTCCAGCGGCCCTAGTATGTGCTTCCCTGCTTGCTGACAAGGTTGCGTGGCCTCTTGCATGTCTGCCTTTCTGGCTTCTTTTCTGTGAAAAGTCTTCTCATGGTTTCTCCCACAGGGTTGTTGGTTTTCTCTTATCTATTTTGGATACTAATATTTATCAGTTCTAAGAGTGGGAAATATCTTCTTTGAGTTAGTGACGTGGCTTTTGCTATCCTTTGATGTCTTAAGATGAAAGGAAACTTTGAGTTTGACCGCTGGAAGCCTTGGTCTCCTCTCCGGTGCCTGTGGGGCTGGGGTTCAGGGGATGCTCCCACACAGGCCTCAGCCTCGCTCACCCTCCCAGAGTCTCCAGGGCTTGCCTTTGACGTTCAGCTGGCTGTGCATCAGACTGCACCGTGCCCGTGGTGAGGAAGTGTCTCCTGCCCTGGGCACTTTGCCACTCCTTCTGGGGGCTTTCAGGAGACAGCTGTTTCATGCACTCTTCTGTCTTCTCCACTACCTTCCCATCCTGCCTCCCCCGCCCTGGCAAGACCCATGAGCCTGTGGTGAACCTCCACATCCAGACGACCCAGCTCTCCAACTTTTTCCTCCTCTTCAGGAGTGTATTAGCAGTCCTGGGCCTCGATGTATGAATTCTGACAAGTTCCCCTCAAAATTCTATTGGGATTTATTGGAATTGTTTTAGATCTATAAATCAAAATTGGAAGAATTGATATCTTCATGATATAAAATCTTCCCATTCATGAGTATCGTTTATCTTTACATGAATTTAATCTTCTCTCATATCTTTCAGTAAAATTTTAGTATTTTTCTCCACAGTGTTGCCAACCTTAGATTTATTTCTACATATCTAGTTTATTTTTAGATATCGTATAATTGTTGCTGTTATTTTAAATGGTATGTTTATGAAATTGTGTTGTTTTGTGTTGCTGCACGTATAGAGATGCAGTTGGTTTTGGGTACCTGTTTCATTATTCCCAATGCTTTGTAGAATCTTTTTCGTTTTCTGTGGAATGCATCATGCTATCTATGAATAATGACAGTGTTGTTTTTAGTTTTCTATATTAAGCCATGTTTCTCCCAGGACACTGGCCAAGACCTTCAGCACAGTGCTGAACCAGTGGTGAGGGTGGTATTGCTGCCTTACCCGGATTGAAAGGAAATAATTGTGCTGTTTCTTCACTATGAATGATAATCCCAGTGCATTGCTGGCCAAGGCCTTTTACAGGCTACATAACTCCCCCTGCCATCTGCCTTTTTTTTTTTTTTCTCATTTACTAAGCATTTTCCCCACTTGATCTTTTGACATGGTTATAGTAGTTCCCCTTATCTGAAATTTGACATTCCTGTGGTCAAACATGGTCTGAAAATAATAAGCAGAAAAATCCACAATTAAACCATTTTAAGTCTTAATACACTGAGTAGGCTGATGGCTCACAGTCCCACCCAGGGCACAAATCATCCCTTTGTTCACTGTATCCATGTTGTATACACTACCCACCTACTAGTGACTCAATAGCCATGGTTTATTAGATGGACTGTTACAGGGTTGCAGAGCTTCTGTGCAGGTGGCCCTTATTTTGCTTGACAATGGCACCAAGCCACAAGAATAGTGAGGCTGGCAAATCAGATATGGCAAAGACAAACTGTAAATTACTTCTTTTAAGTGAAAAGTTAAAGTTTTCCAAATCGCCTAGACTGGGGTTGCCAAGAACTACACTAATTTACTATTGTTAACCTCTTAGTTAATGCATCCATTAAATTTGAATTTTAATGCATCCATTAAAATTTATTAAAATATGTACACATAGGAAAAAACATAAGCACAGTGTGTAGGGTTTTGTTCTATGCATGGATTCAGACATCCACCGGGGGTCTTGAACCGTATTACCCCCACAGATAAGAGGGGACAACCATGATGATGTTTATAGACTGTCTAATGTCAAACCACTCTTGAATGTCTGTGACCGACCTAACTTGGTCATGCCGTTATAGTGGTATGAATTATTAGATTTGGTCTGCTAACAGTTGCTTAGAATTTTTCAATCTTCATTAGTGAGGAGAAGTGACTTCCGGGTTCCCTCTCTCCTGGGGCCCACAGCTGATCTTGGAATGGTGGCTGCCGTGAGCATCACAGATCTCTAGCAGCCAGAGTAGAACTAACCCAGGCCGGGGCGGGGCTGGGCTGAGCCTCGCTTCCCACAGGCTGCTCTTGGACCACAGCTGAGCTTACAGGGACACTCGGCACTCCATTCCTGAGCAACTTGTCTGACTGCTGATTTTGCAAAACCCCTGCCCAGGAGTCCAGGATGCTTCTCCCACTTCTCTCTACCTCTCCTTCCCTGGACTCTCTGTGGCATAGCCTCCCCCAGCTCCACCCCATTTTATAGCACAAGTGTTTCCCCTAATAAAATTTATGATTTTTCATTTCACCTTAGTATTTGCTTCTTAGAAGGCTCAGATTAGCACACAAATAAAGACAATGGTGGCTTCGTAGGGGAATATCAGCAAAGGGTTGCAAAATCTGCTCCTGAAAACTTGTTGACCTGGCCTGCCTATCTAGCTGGGTGTCTTAGTCCATTTTGTTATAACAAAATACCTGAGGCTAGGTATTTTATAAAGTAAAAGGATTCATTCGGCCCACAATTCTGATGGATGGAGCAACCCAACAGCTTAGCACCCAGTGTTCTGGCAAGGGACCATGGCTGCATCACAACATGGTAGAAAAATGGAAAGGAAAACAGTCACATGCAGAAGAGCCAAGCACATACATTGGCTTGCTTCATATCAACCTGCTCTTGAGACAACTCACTCACTCTGTGAGAGCAGCATCAATCCCTGCTGAAGACTTGCACTGGTGACATAATTATCTCTCATTAGGCCCCACCTCTTCAAGGTGCCACCACCTGTCAACATGGCCATGCCAGTGACGGGCTCCCAACCCATGAACTTTGGACAATGCACTCTAACTATATCCCCATCACCGGTGCTTTCTTGTATTTTCTAAGTATCAACCCACTCACTTATTTCACCTTACTGCTATAGCAAGATTTCAGCTTCTATTTCTTCTTGAACAGCTTTGGTGGCTAGGTTTTCTAGGCATCTGTCCATTTCCCTGAGTTTTCCAGTGCGTTGACGTAACCTGTGTGGAGTCTTCTCTTATTGTAATAACCACTCAGCTCTGTAATTATGCCCCCTTTTCAACGGTGACATGATTCATTCATGCCTTCTCTCTAATCTCATCAGAGGTTTGTCTATTTTGTTCGTCTTTTCCAGAAGCCAACTTCTGGCTTCCTTGATATGGCCTTTTGTATTTCATTATTTTCTGCTCTTTCTATCCATTTTTCTTGGGGTTTGTGACAAGATTCTTTTTCTCATCCTCTATTCCATGATGCCAGAAGCAGAAGCTTCCTGTGTACCCAAGGGCAACTTTTGGCTTTTGATTCAACATCTTCGTCTTTCACAAAATTCATCTTTCCTTTATAATTTGTCACCTGGGGTTTTAAACCCCTGCAGTTCTATCTTTGGGCTATATAATTTGAGTGTTCATTTCATTATATTTATATATACTTACAAATCTTTCTTGAACCATATTTGACCCCATAATCTTAACAAATATCTCCTGTTCCATGTTGTTGAAGGTTCTTCCCCCAAACAGAATAAAGTACGACATCCTTACTAGTCAAACCTGTTAGTCACCAAGGAAAGATCTTGCAAGTTCTTATTCGGTAAGAAAAAATGAAGCATTGTTACTTAATAAATGTTTACCTGAAAAAAAACAACAGGTGTTTACTTGAGATTTCTTTGGATATCAAAGACTCAAGCCCTTTTGACATGTTAGGAAACAATGATAATTCAGTTGACCCAAAAACAAGATAATCCTTAAAAATTGGAAAGCAAGCACACGAAATAGACTGTTTTTATTCATTCAAACCAGATGATGATGACAGTAAAAATCTGGTAATAATGACTTTAAAATATGACTTTAGAATAACATGTCTTATTTCTCTGACATAATTTCAAGTGTTAAGAACTGAATTGTAATTACACATATTACAACCTAAGTACGTCAATGAGATTTAAAAAGATAGCAAGGGAATTTTTGTTAGCCCTAGAAACTATTAAAAAGCAACATTCACCAACAACATTTTCAGTGACGAGCCCTGATGAACTAAACTAGTAACTCTTCTGACAGTTGATTCTGGGATTAAAGCTACAATAAGGCAAATTACCTTTAAATGTTTGATGCCTTGCAGGACTGGTCTGGCTATGGGGTAAGCTGTCATCAGGATAGGATGAGAAGGCAAAAAGATGGCAAGTTCAAAGCCAGCCTCAGCAACTTAGTGAGGCTCTAAGCAACTCAGTGAGATCCTGTCTCAAAAAATAAAAAAGGGCTGGGGACGTGGCTCAGTGGTTAAGTGTCCCTGGTCCACTCCCCAGTACCTCACCCCCCAGAAAAAAAAAAAAAGTAGGATCAGATGGGACTGAAGCAAGAGAGAGTAAAACACAGAAAAAGAAGGAACATAAGCCCTGCTTAACCTCAGACCCCTGTGACCCCAGACTCCATGGGCCTCAGTCGAAATCTAGTCGACCTACCTGTGTCTGGCATGAGATCCAAGGTTGGAGTATCTTCCCTTCTTGGAAAAGCAAAGGATATTTTAAGAAAGCATCTGGAAGGACACTAGTAGCCATCTCACATTACTTTAGGTCCTTGGAAGCCCAGAAGGAATGTAGCAGGGCAGTACCCCAAAACCTGAGAGTCCACTGAAGATGCCCGTCAGGGGTGCTGGTGGGCACCAGGGTGGCTGAGTGAGTCATCAGGCATGACTTTAGGAGCTTCTGTCTCTGAACTGCTACTCTCAACGTTACCAGCAGATCTTACAGAAACACCTCTGCTGGTCACAAAGCACAAGGAGAAAATAGGATTAAAATCATCAGGATAAAAGCAAAAACAGACGTTCTGTCAACATGCTCAGCCGCGCTGATCTGGCTGACCCTGGTTGTCTCCTTGGCCGGTTGCTGTGCGAGGCATGGAGATACGACATAGAACACGCAGGATCTACCCCTGCATCATAGAATCCAGCTAAAGGGGACCCTCGAACAAGGAGTTACAGCTCCAGGTTAAAGCAGGAGATCATCCACACCCACCAGAGCAGGTGCTTAACAACAGCATCCAGGAGGAGAAGCGGCGTCACTCAGACCTGAGCTTGTAGAGGAGCCATTCAGGAGGACTTCCTGGAGGAAGCTGTCTCTGCGGATACATGCAGGATGAACAGAAATTCACCAGATGGAAGTCAGGTATTTGGAAAACAACCTGTCTTGCCTGTTATTTCAGATTATTTTGCCAGGTATGGAGAAAACTCACCAGAGCACAGGGTGGCATTTAGCTCATACTTTTTAAAATTGCAAACACACCATAACACCGGCCACCTTAACCATTTTGAAGTGCAAAGTTCCGTAGCATTGAGTACGTTCAGACTGTTGTGCCGTGGTTCTTGTCATCCGTCTCCAGATCTCTCTTCAGTTTGCAAAGCTGAAACCCTGCCCATTAAGTCCTATCTCTCCATCCTCCCCTCTCCTGCCCACCTGGCACGCACCACTGATGTCACAGCTCTGTAAATCTGTCAACCCTAGGGACCTCTTGGAAGTGAACTCAGACAGTATCAGTGTCTTTGTGGCTGGCTTATTTCACTGTGATGTCCCCGAGGTCCATCCATGATGGAGCATGTGTCAGAGTCCCCCTCCTTTCTCAGGCAGTGTTCCACCATGTGGATGGACCGTGCTTCCTTCCTCACTCACCATCAGTGGACCCTTGGGCTGCTTCCACCCTCTGGCTCTTATGAACAGTGCTGCTGTGATCACGGGTGGCACGTGTCTCTTTGAGACCCACCTCCCATTCTTCGGGGTAGGTACCCGAAGCTGAACTACTATATCACACAGTAGTTTTATTTTATTTTTCTGAGGTGTCTCTCTGCTGTTTTCTGCAGTGACGGCCACGCTCCATCAATAGCACAAGAGGACTCCAGTTTCTAGCTGGACCCATTTGTGCATATGTGACTACATCGGTGGCCTTTCCAGGAAAGAGCCCCAGGCCTCCCAGAAAACCGTCATGTCTCCTCAAGAATCACACTCCAGAAAAAGCAGAGACTTTCATTTTTTTTAAATTTAATAAATCACATTTTCTTCCGTTTCCTATTCATACCCATAGAAGCCACAAACATGTTTTCTCCGATTTTGTTTGACAGTATTCATTTGTGCAAATTGTATTTCACAATGACTCATGCTCAGAAGCCATGGAGTCTCTGACCACCAACTATGGGACATGACTATGATATTGACTTGCCTCAGAGGTGGCTGTCACCAGGGGAGATTCCCCATGCCCCAGTATGCCCTGGCTGGGGTCCTCCAGCCAGGACCAACCTGGCAAGACAGAGTTCCAGCAGACCTGCCGCCTCCACAGGCTCTTCCTTGGGAGCCCTTGAGAACACAGGTGGGTACAAGGTGCACAGAGATGTGTCTCACCACCAGCAACACGGACAGTGTGGTTTGGGGCCATATAGAAGAAGGTTCCGGTTTCTGAATGTCTGTGTCCCCCTCAAATTCATGTGCTGAAACCTAACCTCCATGGTGACACCTTAGAGGTGATTAGGCCGAGGGGAGCTTCCCGATTGGGGCTAGGGCCCTGGCAAAGAGGCCAGGGGCCTTTGTCCTGCATCATGTGAAGAGGAGACAGCCTCCCGTGAGCCGAGGGCCCTCGCCTGCCAGGGCCGCGTCTGCTGGTGCCTTGATCTTAGACTTCCCGTCTCCAGACCTTGAGCAATTTCTGATGTTTACAAAATTAACTAGTATTTTTTTTTTTTAGCCGCTTGAAGGGATAAGGCAGAAGGTCGGGGACATGTCCATGTCTGGCTTTTCAAGGAAAACCAACCACTGGTGCCTCCAGGGGACTCCTCCAAAGGCTAAGCTGGCTGTTTCTCTTTCCTAATTGGGAAATGAGCCGGCCAAGGTCAGACCCCACCACGTCATGATCTCAGCTCAAGCACCACTTAAAATAAAGTGCCTCTGCTCTAGGCACTGCTCTCTGTGGAGTGACCCACGGAGTAATTCACTTGACCAGCGGAGAAAGGGACACTCCAGAGAGGATCTCCTCTCTGCCTCCTTTGAAGCTGGGCCTCAGGGAACCCTGCCAACCTCCACCAGTAGAGCCACTCTTCTGGGCAGCCCAGGAGAGGGGCAGTTGAGAAAGGCTGGGCCCCTAATTAAATGCAGCTCCAGGCATGGTGGAGCAGGGCCCTGAAGCAGAACTAACATAAGTCACTGTGTTTTGACTTGAACGGCCCTTGGCTCGGAGCCTTGTACCTTCCCTTGCACCCATTGTTGAGCAGCAGAGAGAGGTGCTCAGGGCACAGACACTAGCTGTGTCTGCACATTTTAAGGCTTTTGCTGTGTACACCAGATTGTCCTTCAGAGTGTGAAGGACAATCTGGTGTACACAGCAAAAGCCTTAAAATTGCACTGTGGAGAGCAGGCTGGGCAGTCCCCATGTCACTTCATGTGGTGTAGTACAGCAGAGCCCAGAGTCCCTCCGTTTTGAAAAGCAGCCATTGGCAAAATGAGCTACTGCATTTTGAATGCAAATACTGAGGCAGAATGACTTGGGAACTTGTCTGGGCAGGAAGATAATCACCAGATGTTGGATGTACAAAGAACTTATCCAAAAGAATAATCCAGGCAGGCACAGTGATGCACGCCTGTAATCTCAGCATCTCAGGAGTCTGAGGCAGGAGGATGTGAGTTCAAAACCTCAGAAAAAGCAAGGTACTGAGCAACTCAGTGAGACCTGTCTCTAAATAAAAAGAAAAAAACAAAAGTGCTGGGGATGTGGCCAAGTGCCCCTGAGTTCAAACCCCGAAAAAAGAATAACCCCTGCTGTGCAGCATAATCATGTGGAACAAAGTACACTAATACTGTTATTAATCAAAGATTGCCAGCTATGGAATTATTGGATTAAGTCAGAAGCACATGAACATATGGGCATATCAACTCCATATCAGGAACAGGAGGCTGGTGCACTTATCAGACACATCAGGCCACCAAATGGATGCAAAGCCCTCACCTGCAACATGCAGAGAGAGACACCTAAGGCAGTGGTATGGTGGCACACACAGGCCCATCATCTCATCAGAATCCCTGGGAAATGCAGCTCACTCCCAACTCTGTCCCCAGGGCTTCAATTCAGCTCGATCTCTGCTCCGCGAAGCCCTCCTTGTAACTGCCTGCCACCTGGAGCCTCTCCTCGGACAAATCCTGTGTCCTGAACTAGTTCTTCCGCTGACTTGTGATCTATCTGAACCTGCACTGACTCTCTGACTTGTACCTGCTCCCTGCCTTTGCTTTTGGCACAGCCTCTTGACTCTTGAAACCCAGTGACTACCCTAACACCTCTTAGCTGTTCTGTGGCCTATCCATCATTGGGTAAATTGTGACTTTAGTGTTACCGAGATTAGTAATTGAGACTGGAATGGAATAAAAGAAAATGATGTCCTGCTCATGGCTACCAAGAGAACCATGAGTACTTGGTGAATTAAAGCAATGAAAATCATACAGCTTGTGGATTTATTGTTATTCAATAAATTCTGACGTTGTGGAAGGACACAAACATGTCCCAGCTATGTCAATGGAAAGGCTCATTCATGACCTTCACCAGCACTCTGCCAGAGAAGGTGGCTTTTACATAGTGTCATCTCCATGCAGAGTGCATGCTGTCCTGCCCACTTCTCTCCCTCTCTCTCTCTCTCTCTCTCTCTCTCTCTCTCTCTCTTCCCCACACAAATGTACACACAAATACAAGATCAAAAAATTAGCATCTCATAGCTGTCTCATCTGCATTTCTGAGTAGGGATGTTGAACACATTTCTGTGTTTATTGCTAATTTCCTTTTTATTATGGAGTGACCTCTGTCTCCTTCCTTTTGGGACATTCCATTTTCTTTATTAATAGGTAAGAGTCTTTTGCGTATTATTAACTCTTAGGATTACATGTTATCTTCAAATTTTTATTGAAGTTGGTCAATGGCCCTTTTGAGTTTTGTTGGGTATTTTTTATGTGTAGAAATGTAAAACAGAGAGCAGAGCGGCAGCCCGCGACCGGAACTGGCCCAGCGGCCTGCCAGTGTAGTAGACACGTCACCCCAATTGGAGTAGGAGCAGAGCACAGCTGCCGCAGGCGCCCGCAAGGTGGGCAGACCTGTGACGGACCAGAACAGGCCCAGCGGCCCGGCGTCAGGGTAGACACGTCACCCCAATTGGAGGAGGGGCAGAGCAGAGCCGCCACCCGCACCCACAAGGTAGGCAGACCTGCAACTGACTGGCAGAACAGGACCAGCAGCCCGCTGGCGTGGTAGACACACCACCCCAATTGGAGGAGGGTAAGAGCCGCCGCCCACGCCTGCAAGGTAGGCAGACTTGCAACCGACAGGGAGAACAGACCCAGCAGCCCGCCGGCGTGGTAGACACATCACCCCAATTGGAGGAAGGGCCCAGCTGCCGCCCGCAAGGTAGGCAGACCACGAGTCCCAGAGAAGGGGCCCAGTGGCCCGCCGGCCTAGTTGTAAGATCACCCCAATTGGAGGAGGGGCACAGCCGCCGCCCGCGCCTGCAAGGTAGGCAAACCTGCAACCTGGAGAACAGGCCCAGCGGCCCGCCAGCATGGTAGACAGATCACCCCTATTGGAGGAGGGGCCCAGTAGTTGCCTGCAAGGTAGGCAGACCATGCGACCTGGAGAAGGGGCCCAGCGGCCCGCTGGCGTGATAGACAGATCACCCCAATTGGAGGAGGAGCACAGCCGCCGCCCGCCCCTGCAAGGGAGACTTTGCAACTATACAAGAGCAATATAAATATATAGGGGGAAAATTCAATAACACAACAGTTTCACCAAGCAGAAAGAAACACTAGCAGTATGAAAAGACAAGGAAAGAAAGGACCACAAGCAATGCAGGTCAACTCAACTTTACAAGAGGTAATAGCTGCAGCAGATGGAATGTCAGATAAAGAATTCAGGATATACATGCTTCAGATGATCTGGAGTCTCAAGGAAGACATTAGACAGCAAAATCAGACAATGAAGGATCACTTCGACAATGAATTATATAAACAAATCCAAGAAGCAAAATATCAACTAAACAGGGAGATAGAGGTTATAAAAAACAAACAAACAGAAATTCTAGAAATGCAGGAAGTAATAAACCAACTTAAAAACTCAAATGAGAATACTACCAGCAGAGTAGAACACTTAGAAGATAGAACATCAGACAATGAAGACAAAGCATTTCAACTTGAAAAGAACATAGACAGCTCAGCAAGACTGTTAAGAAACCATGAACAGAACATCCAAGAAATATGGGATAACATAAAGAGACCAAACTTAAGAGTCATTGGGATACAGGAAGGTATAGAGGTCCAAACCAAAGGAATGAGCAATCTGTTCAACGAAATAATATGAGAAAACTTCCCAGACTTGAAGAATGAGACAGAATCCCAAATCCTAGAAGCCTGCAGGACGCTGAATGTGCAAAATCATAAGAGACCCACACCTAGACACATTATAATGAAGATGTCCAACATACAGAATAAGGAGAGAATTTTAAAAGCTTCAAGAGAAAGGAAGCAGATTACATTTAGGGGTAAATCAATCAGGATAACAGCTGATCTTTCAACACAGACTCTGAAAGCTAGAAGATCCTGGAACAACATATTTCAAATGCTGAAAGAAAATGGGTTCCAACCAAGAATTGTGTATCCAGCGAAATTAAGCTTCAGGATGGAAGATGAAATTAAAACCTTCCATGATAAACAAAAGCTAAAAGAATTTGCACCTAGAAAACCATCTCTTCAAAACATCCTCCGGAAAACATTACAGGAAGAGGAAATGGAAAATAACAATGAAAACCAACAGTGGGAGGTAGTACAGTAAAGGGAAAAAATAATCAAAGAGGAAAAACAAACCATGTTAAGTAACATAAATAAACAAATATGGCTGAAAGAACAATCCATATCTCAATAATAACCCAAAATGTTAATGGCTTAAACTCACCAATTAAGAGACACAGGCTAGTAGAATGGATCAAAAAAAAAAAAGATCCAACAATATGCTGCCTACAGGAGACGCATTTGATAGGAAAAGACATACATAGACTGAAGGTGAAAGGTTGGGAAAAATCATATCACTCATATGGACTTCAGAAACAAGCAGGAGTGTCCATACTCATATCAAATAAAATTGATTTCAAGCCAAAGTTAATCAAAAGGGATAAAGAGGGACACTACATACTGCTCAAGGGAACCAAACACCAACAAGACATAACAATCATAAATATATATGCTCCAAACAATGGTGCAGCTATGTTCATCAAACAAACTCTTCTCAAGTTCAAGAGTCTAATAGACCACCATACAATAATTATGAGAGACTTCACACACCTCTCTCACCACTGGACAGATCTTCCAAACAAAAGTTGAATAAGGAAACTATAGAACTCAATAATACAATTAACAACCTAGACTTAATTGACATATATAGAATATACCAACCAACATCAAGCAGTTACACTTTTTTCTCACAGCACATGGATCCTTCTCAAAAATAGATCACAAAAATGTCACAGGGCAACTCTTAGACATTATAAAGGAGTAGAGATAATACCATGCATCTTATCTGATCATAATGGAATGAAACTGGAAATCAACAATAAAAGAAGGAAGGAAAAATCATGCATCACTTGGAGAATGAACAATAGGTTACTGAATGATCAATGGGTTATAGAAGACATCAAGGAGGAAATTAAAAAATTCTTAGAGATAAATGAAAACACAGACACAACATATCAGAATCTATGGGACACAATGAAAGCAGTGCTAAGAGGAAAATTCATTGCCTGGAGTTCATTCCTTAAAAAAAGGAAAAACCAACAAATAAATGATCTCACACTTCATCTCAAAATCCTAGAAAAAGAAGAGCAAAACAACAGCAAAAGAAGTAGAAGGCAAGAAATAATTAAAATCAGAGCTGAAATTAATGAAATCGAAACAAAAGAAACAATTGAAAAAATTGACAAAACTAAAAGTTGGTTCTTTGAAAAAATAAATAAGATCAACAGACCCTTAGCCATGCTAACGAAGAGAAGAAGAGAGAGAACTCAACTTACTAGCATACAGGATGAAAAAGGCAATATCACAACAGACACTTCAGAAATACAGAAGATAATTAGAAATTATTTTGAATCCTTATACTCCAATAAAATAGAAGATAGTGAAGGTATCGATAAATTTCTTAAGTCATATGATCTACCCAGATTGAGTTAGAAGGATATAGACAACCTAAACAGATCAATATCAATTGAGGAAATAGAAGAAACCATCAAAAGACTACCAACTAAGAAAAGCCCAGGACCGGATGGGTATACAGCAGAGTTTTAAAAAACCTTTAAAGAAGAACTAATACCAATACTTTTCAAGCTATTCCAGGAAATAGAAAAAGAGGGAGAACTTCCAAATTCATTCTATGAGGCCAACATCACCCTGATTCCTAAACCAGACAAGACAATTCAAAGAAAGAAAACTACAGACCAATATCTCTAATGAATCTAGATGCAAAAATCCTCAATAAAATTCTGGCGAATCGGATACAAAAGCATATCAAAAAAATTGTGCACCACGATCAAGTAGGATTCATCCCTGGGATGCAAGGCTGGTTCAATATACGGAAATCAATAAATGTTATTCACCACATCAATAGACTTAAAGATAAGAACCATATGATCATCTCGATAGATGCGGAAAAAGCATTCGACAAAGTACAGCATCCCTTTATGTTCAAAACTCTAGAAAAACTAGGGATAACAGGAACATACCTCAATATTGTAAAAGCTATCTATGCTAAGCCTCAGGCTAGCATCATTCTGAACAGAGAAAAATTGAAGGCATTCCCTCTAAAATCTGGAACAAGACAGGGATGCCCTCTCTCACCACTTCTGTTCAACATAGTTCTCGAAACACTGGCCAGAGCAATTAGACAGACGAAAGAAATTAAAGGCATAAAAATAGGAAAAGAAGAACTTAAATTATCACTATTTGCAGATGACATGATTCTATACCTAGCAGACCCAAAAGGGTCTACAAAGAAACTATTAGAGCTAATAAACGAATTCAGCAAAGTGGCAGGATATAAAATCAACACACATAAATCAAAGGCATTCCTGTATATCAGCAACAAATCCTCTGAAATGGAAATGAGGACAACCACTCCATTCACAATATCCCCCCCAAAAATAAAATACTTGGGAATCAACCTAACAAAAGAGGTGAAAGACTTATACAATGAAAACTACAGAACCCTAAAGAGAGAAATAGAAGAAGATCTTAGAAGATGGAAAAATATACCCTGTTCATGCATAGGCAGAACTAACATCATCAAAATGGTGATATTACCAAAAGTTCTCTATAGGTTTAATGCAATGCCAATCAAAATTCCAACAGCATTCATAAAGCAATCATGAAATTCATATGGAAAAATAAAAGACCCAGAATAGCAAAACAACTCTAAGCAGGAAGTGTGAATCAGGTGGTATAGCGATACCAGACTTCAAACTGTACTACAGAGCAATAGTAACAAAAACAGCATGGTACTGGTACCAAAACAGGCGGGTGGACCAATGGTACAGAATAGAGGACACAGAAACCAATCCACAATATTACAACTATCTTATATTTGATAAAGGGGCTAAAAGCATGCAATGGAGGAAGGATAGCATCTTCAACAAATGGTGCTGGGAAAACTGGAAATCCATATGCAACAAAATGAAACTGAATCCCTTTCTCTCACCATGCACAAAAGTTAACTCAAAATGGATCAAGGAGCTTGATATCAAATCAGAGACTCTGCGTCTGATAGAAGAAAAAGTCGGCTACGATCTACATACTGTGGGGTCGGGCGCCAAATTCCTCAATAGGACACCCACAGCACAAGAGTTAATAACAAGAATAAACAAATGGGACTTACTCAAACTAAAAAGTTTTTTCTCAGCAAAAGAAACAATAAGAGAGGTAAATAGGGAGCCTACACCTGGGAACAAATCTTTACTCCTCACACTTCAGATACAGCCCTAATATCCAGAGTATACAAAGAACTCAAAAAATTAAACAATAAGAAAACAAATAACCCAATCAACAAATGGGCCAAGGACCTGAACAGACACTTCTCAGAGGACGACATACAATCAATCAACAAGTACATGAAAAAATGCTCATCATCTCTAGCAGTCAGAGAAATGCAAATCAAAACCACCCTAAGATACCATCTCACTCCAGTAAGATTGGCAGCCATTAGGAAGTCAAACAACAACAAGTACTGGCGAGGATGTGGGGAAAAGGGTACTCTTGTACATTGCTGGTGGGACTGCAAATTGGTGCGGCCAATTTGGAAAGCAGTATGGAGATTTCTTGGAAAGCTGGGAATGGAACCACCATTTGACCCAGCTATTCCCCTTCTCGGTCTATTCCCTAAAGACCTAAAAAAAGCATACACAGGGACACTGCTACATCCATGTTCATAGCAGCACAATTCACAATAGCTAGACTGTGGAACCAACCTAGATGCCCTTCAATAGACGAATGGATAAAAAAAATGTGGCATTTATACACAATGGAGTATTACTCTGCATTAAAAAATGACAAAATCATAGAATTTGCAGGGAAATGGATGGCATTAGAGCAGATTATGCTAAGTGAAGCTAGCCAATCCCTAAAAAACAAATGCCAAATGTCTTCTTTGATATAAGGAGAGTAACTAAGAACAGAGTAGGGACGAAGAACATGAGAAGAAGATTAATATTAAGCAGGGATGAGAGGTGGGAGGGAAAGGGAGAGAGAAGGTAAATTGCATGGAAATGGAAGGAGACCCTCAGGGTTTTACAAAATTACATACAAGAGGAAGTGAGGGGAAAGGAGGAAAAAAACAAGGGGGAGAAATGAATTACAGTAGAGGGGTTAGAGAGAGAAGAGGGGAGGGGACGGGGGGAGGGGGGATAGTAGAGGATAGGAAAGGCAGCAGAATACAACAGACACTAGTATGGCAATAGGTAAATCAGTGGATGTGTAATCGATGTGATTCTGCAATCTGTATACGGGGTAAAAATGGGAGTTCATAACCCACTTGAATCAAAGTGTGAAATATGATATTTCAAGAACTATGTAATGTTTTGAACAACCAACAATAAAAATTTTAAAAAAAGAAAAAAAGAAATGTAAAAAAAATATTAAATGGACAAATCTAAACTTCTTTTCATAAAGAGTTTCTTAATGGATCTTAGGCTTAGAAGGTTTTGCCCAAACCGAATGATGTGCATTGGACCTCTGTGGAATTCTAGTGTTCAAGTGGTTCTATTTTCCATGAATGATTCAGATGCATTTTGATGTTAACTGGAAGGTACTGATGGAATACTTCAGTCTCTGGGGGGTGCCTAAGGCTGCCCCCAGGCTTGAGGGTAACTTTGGTCTGATTAAATCAGGTAGTCGTGGGTCTTGAACTCTGGAGATCAGCATGGGTGCATCCCCCTGTGCCCGGCTCCTTCCCTCCCAGCCTCCCTGGGACCACCCTGCTCCTGTGGGATCAGGCTCCATCTGAAGCTTGGGGACAAATCAGAAGTGCAGCTCCACGTTTCCCTCCTCCGTCTGTGCACTGGTGCCTACTGCATCTGCTCTCCCCCTTCTCTCCTCTCGACTCGTCCATCTTTGCCTCCTTCCTCCAAGTTCTAGCAGAGCTCCTCAAACTTACCTCCCAAGTCCATAATTTTGTTTCCATTATTTTTAGCCCATTCTTTTTTCCTCTGTTGCCTTTCCAGATTTTTTTCCTCTGAAAGCAGTGTATTCATCAACAAATTCTTCTCTTTCAATGACTTCCTTGTCTTCTAAAATCTTGGTGAAAACATGAGTTAGAGATTTTTCTAAGGATTTCTCCTCTCTTCTATTTTTAGAAGGAACCACTTGCTATGACATCTCAGGTTTGTCACTTTGTCTTGAACCCTTGAAATTTTATTAATGTTTGATTATTTTTTCTCTGCTTATTTCCTTTTTTGTAGGTATATGGATGGATGGATAGATAGATAGACAGATATCTTTTATTTCAGAATTAGGAGATGCGATGGTTTTCTGGAGGGTTTCTTGATGACACACAATGCTGACATGCAAGACTCATGGGCTGTTAAGTGGACAACTTTTTGGACACCGACCTGAGGAAAATAGAAAAGCTTAGATCTGCCGCAGTTTTCCTTTCCCACGACTAGTCGGGCTTGACACCCATCTCTGGGCCAGAGAGCTCTTTGACTCTCTTGCTCACAATAAAATGGAAACATCAGCCGAGCGTAGTGGCTCTCGCCTGTAATCCCAGCGTCTCGGGAGACTGAAGCAGGAAGATCAAACCATCCTCAGCAAAAGCCAGGTGCTAAGCAATCCAGTGAGATCCTGTCTCTAAGTAAAGTACAAAACAGGGCTGGGATGTGGCTCAGTGGTTGAGTGCCCCTGGGTTCAATCCCCAGTCCAAAAAAAAAGATGGAGATGTCATGGTATCAAGAGGCTGATCCTGATTAAAGGATTCCATTTGCTTGGGTTTTTTTTTTTTTTCCAGATTAAATGAAATGCCCAAACAATATCTCCATGTGACTTGCTCTTCTTTCAGCCTTTGCTTGGGGGTTGGAATCTCTGAGCAGGTCTGCTCTGAGCTCCTGTTTCTGCTAGAGACCAAAAAAAACCTGAAAAAGGTCGACATTTAAAAATTCCGGACCCACTCCAGCAGCTGAGATCACAGAGGCATAAGCTCTGGCTTGATACAGAAATTAACTCCCAGACTCCCTAAGATTTGATGTCAGTGAACCTCACTAAGCAAAGGCTGAGGCTTACAGTCACTAACCTCTCCCTAAATAGTTCAGGGAATCAGAGTGGTCCCTAAGGAAAAAACTTCCAATTAATGATTAACCCTTCCTCATTAGAAAAGGGGCATCGTGTATTTGTTCATGAGATAAACGTATCAATATTCTCTATTAAAGGAAAAGAGGGACGTGGTTACACAATTACTCTAAATTAGCCACTGGGGGTGGATGTCGGGGGGAGGTGGTCAATTGTTTGTCTCCTGTCAACACCTGAGGTGGGGTGCCAGCCTTTGTCTCCTTTGTCCTAGAAATCTCTCTTCCAAAGAGAGCAGCCTGTGGTTTGGGCCCTGGAATGCCAGAGGCCTTGTGGTACCCGGAGGTCCCAGAACCAATTCTCTGTGGCTGTTGTGGAACCGCTGGAATTATGGTTGGGAGTGTGATCCAGAGGGTGATGAGTTGAGATGTCTAGTGAATCCCAAGCTTACAGAATGGGCTAAGCACAACCTTCTAGAGTAATAAACAGCTCTGTGACTATTTCTGCCCAAGGCACAATTTGGTGACTGGCTGGGCAACAGCTGAATGTGGACATGAGACTCATCGTTGGGTGACACTCGGGGCTCTGGGACCCCTCTCTCTGCCATCTCCCCTTCCCCCATGTGTACCCAGCAGATCTGTATTCCAAATTCTAATCTGTCATCTTCCATTCAGACTGAGTTCCTGAAAGATTTGGCCTCGGTTTCCAGTTCATCTTAATTCTGGTGGCTGATATATTTTCATGTGAAATGATCAAGTCATAGACATTGATATTTGAAGCATGTTCTCATCATTTTCTCTCTTCATCTGTTTGCTCTTTATGACAACCAACTTTGGTGTTAAGCTGCTCTTGAGCGGAGAACTCACTTTGTTGTGTTAAATTAACAAAATGGCTCATAAACTTTACTGCAACCCCGTTGTGCTTTTCCTTGGCACACATGCTGTTCCTTATTCCTTTGAGTATTGTGGACTTGTGACCCTTTTTATAGACTCGGCTTGTTCCAAATGGCCATTATTATTTCTTTATGATGTGGAATGGTCTCTGCTCGGCTGCCAGGAACCCACCAACCTCCTCTGTATTTAGGCATTGCTGTCGTCTCAACACCACCCTGGACATCTAAGCGCTCGCTCTGCCAAAACATTTGCTTGCCTTACTGAACTTTGCCTTTTCTCTTCCCAAGGCCTAATCACAGCTTCGCTTCTTGTCATCCTAATTTTTCTTTCTTTTTCTTTTTCAGTAAACTATGCATTAGAAACTTAAATCTGGGAGCACACAGGCTCTGGAGTAGAAAGAGCCTTATCAGAGGCAGCCACAGCTGGGTGGGAGGGTGCTGGGAATCTTCAAAGTCATGAGCACATGCGGGCATATCCATTAGATCCAGTTATCTGAACTGTCAACTTTTCTTCTCATCCAAGCCATTCTCTTATACAAAAGAGCTTGTTGTTGATTTTGTTTCATTTCCCACCACCAATCCACGTCTGACTTAAAATATTATCAAAAGCTTTATAAATCTTCATTTTTATTTTATTTTTTATTATTTTTTAATAAAAGGCTATCATTCAGCAATCTTAAAACATCCAAGGAAGACAAAGACCATGTATAAGGTCCTTGCTTAGCATCTGTTTGGCCATCTTAAGTGACAGCCACCATTTTAAGGAAAAAGTTTCACTTTCTTGCCCAAGGGAAACTCACCACTCCCTCATGCCAACCAACCCCTAATCGCCTGCTTTAGGACCCACCCGGCTCTGATTCCTGAGCCTGCCCCATAAAAGTCCCAGAACCCAAGCCTGTGTTGCCTCTCTCTCCTATAGAGAGATGGCCTTTATTTGTCACCTCTGACAAACTCTCGTGTGTATCTCTCCCTAGTCTCCATCTTTTATTTCTCGCTCACCCGTCTCTCGTTCCTCGCTTTCCCTTCATTTTGGTGCTGAAACCCAGGGTTGGGTTCCCTGGTGTGCCCACTCCACTCTTCAAGGATCACTGAGCGTCCCCGGGCCCCCATCTGAATTCCATCATGGGACCAGGCCCTCCATTCTGCCAAAAGCCCTCTCTGCACCGACCCCTGGACATTCCAGGTAAGACCCCTGTCTCTGGTCGACCTAAATGACCTATAGGTCCCGAAAAGTGACCGTCAATCGTCCAGTACTCCCAGGGTTACCGTGTGGTCACAGCTTTCACAGCTACGGCTGATCCCTGCTGTTGACTGCATCTATAGGGGGTCTTTTATTTGGGTCCTGGGTTTGGAGAAAAGTGGGTGAGGGTGATTGGGAGTTTTTCCTGGTGAGACCTCTTGGCCTTGGTTAATCCCTACAGCTTCTGCCCCTACGTAGTCCCGACTGGGTGCCCAAGTGCCTCTGTGGGCCCTGCCCCCAGCGCTTACTCAGCGGTGGTGAGGAGCCCCTGAGAATAACCGTCCTCTGGACTGGGTGATACTAGAGACTGGGGGACACTCACCTCTAAACTCACCTCCTATGTCTCACCATGGGTGGCTCCTCATCCATTCCCTCCCATAGTCCCCTAGGCTGCCTCCTGGCTAAACTAGACTCTCTCTCTCTCATCCTGGACCTAAACCTCCAAAAAACTTATCCCCTTGTGCAATCCTATCTGGCCTCAATATCCTTTGGATAATGACTCCAAAGGTTCGCTTAATGGCACTCTGAATCCCAATGTTATCAGGATCTTTTCAACTATTGTGAGCATTCAGAAAAATGAGATATCATACATTCGGGATTTCTCCTCCGTATGTTCTCAGCCCTCTCTCTGCAACTCTTGCTCTCCTGCACAGGTCCTCTTAGCTCTCACCTCCCCTACGCCTGCTTCCAAAGGGACAGAAGCTCCTACCCAGGACTCCTCCTCCTTCCACCCAGCAGATGAGCCCCCGCCATACCACAGTTCTCTTTCTGATGAAGCTGCCACAGCAACTGTCCCCTTGGCCCCTCCGCCCATCTCTCCTCCCACTACACGCTCCCGGGCTGCCGCTGCCCAACCACAACTCTTGTCCTCTCTGCGAGGTGGCTGGGGTTGATGGTGTAATCTGGGTTCATGGGCCTTTCTCTTTGTCAGATCTTTCACAGATAGAAAAGTGGCTTGGGTCCTGTACTTCAAGTCCCACCACATGCATCAAAGAGTTTCAATATCTGACTCAGTCGTATGATTTGACCTTCCACGATGTTCACATGATCATGTCTAACACCTTCCTGCCCGAGGAGTGCAGGCGAGTTGGGGGCAAGCTAGAAATCACGCTGATGAGGTTCACCAGACCTCTCCTGCCCATCCGATTGGCACTGAAGTGGTCCCTGATTAGGACCCCAATTGGGGTTATAATTCGCCTAGAAGAGTAACTAGTAGAAACCAATTTACTTACCTCATGCAGGACTTAGACAGGCAGCCCATAAGGCTATCAATTTTGAAAGGCTCCAGGAAATCTTCCAAGATAAGAATGAAAACCCTTCGACACTTTAGACCACCTGACCAAGGCTTTATTACAATATACTGATCTGGACCCTGAGACTCCAGGTGGGAGGCAACTACTAACAACCTACTTTTTCTCCCAGAGTTTCCCCAATATTAAGGCCAAACTAAGGTGCCTCAAGAGGGGAACCCCCTAATTCCCCAAGTTGAGGTTCTGGGAGTGGCCTTTAAGGTGTATGACGAGAAGGCCCAAAGCAGAAATATCAGATGCTCGCTCAAGCCATCTGTCTGGCCTCAGCATCTAGTCCTGTTTCCACTGGCCGCAGAAGGGTCCCTCAGGACTTCCCGGACCCTGTTTTAAATGTGGTCAGTTGGGTCACTGAGCTCATAATGTCCCAAGCCTCGCAAGTCTCTGGGCCTTTGTCCTAAATGCCATCAGGAGGGACACTGAGCCGTTGACGGTCCCCAAGCCCATAGTGGCCCTGGCCGTCTGGCCCTTCTGGTTCCCCTTTCTAACTCTTGGGACTGCCTGCAGAGTATTGGCGGGGCCCAGGTCCCCATCACCTGACCACTACCATCGCTCTGCGGAAACCCAGGATAACTCTGCGTATTTCAGGTAGGCCTGTCTCCTTCCTCCTAGACACCAGGGCTACATACTCAGTCCTCCAGGAGTTCTGGGGGCTACCACTGGTTCTGTGACCTCTATTGTGGGGTAGAGGGCAAACCCCTGCCAACCCTTGCAGACATCTAGCCTTGTTTGCACTTTGGCTCTCTAATTTTTACCCACTCCTTTTTGGTCATTCCACAGTGCCCTGGTCCCCTGTGGGAAGGACATCCTCACAAAGTTGGAGGCTACCCTTTCCTCCTCCCCTCAGACTCGCCTGCCGCTCCCCTGATCCTCACCCTGACCTTAGGACCATCCCCTATTCCATCTGCCAGTGCCTCCCATTTCCCCCTTCCAAGGAGGACCCTACTGTCTGGGATGTTCCAGGTCCTCTATCGCCTCACACCATGAGCCCATTCACACCCATCTCAGAGACCCCCTCCATTTTCTGGCCCAATCACAATACCTACTCTCCCCACCAAAACTCCTGGGCTTGCAGCCTGTCATCCAAGACCTCTTGCAAAAGGGGTTCCTTAGGCCTACTCACTCCCCTCATAAACCCCCATTTTGGCAGTAAAAAAGCCTAATGGTTCCTATGGCTTGGTCCAAGACCTCCATTCCATCAACTCTGCGGTCATATCGATCCATCCCCGTGGTAACCAACCCTTATACCCTGTCTCCACCTTCTGGGACCTCTTACTGCTCAGAGCTAGACCTGAAAGATACCTTCTTCTCTACTCCCCTCCATTCTGACTCCCATTTTCACCTTCCCGTGGACAGACCCTGAGTCTTACAACTCCACTCAGCTGGTGTGGACAGTTCTCCCCCAGGGTTTCCCAGCAGCCCTCATACCTTCAGACTGGCCTTGGCTAAGGCCCTAGCGTCCACACATCTCACTCTATGGTGCTACAGTATGTTGATGACCTCCTTCTTTGCAGTCCCTCCCTTGAGGTCAGCCATCGGGACACCTGTAAACTTCTTCACTTGCTTTCTGCCTGTGACTATAGGGTTTCTCCATCCTCGATACAGCTTCCCTCGGCAATGGTAACAGACCTAGGCCTCCTCCTGACCCTACACACAGAGCCATGACGGTTGACAGAAAGGGCCTCATCACTAATATACCAACCCCTCTACTAAGGAAGAAATTCTCTCCTTTCTGGGTGTGGCAGGATTCCTCAGAACTTGGATTCCTAACTACTCTCTTTTGGCTAAGCCTCTATATGATGCGGCCCAGGGCCCACTCTCTGAACCCCTATTGCCTCTGTTACAGAGCCCCTCACCAGGCTCCAGCAGACCCTCCTCCAGGCCCCTGCCCTCCATCTCCCTGAGCTCACCTTTAGGTGGCTGAAAAGCAGGGATTTGCTCTAGGGGTCCTTGGACACATGCTGGGGCCGACCTTTGCCCCTGTGGCTTATCTAGCGAAGGGGGGTTGACCCTACTGTTCGAGGATGGGCCCCCTGCCTATGAACGTTGGCCACAGCCTCTCTACTCATTAACAAGTCAAAGAAACTCACTTTGGGGCTCCCCATCACCTAAAGGATCTCCTCACCTACAGGGGCTTACATTCCTTACCTACTGTGGCCTTTTATCTCTACAGGTTCCCCTGGTGGAAGGCCATTACCAGGAGTTACCATTCCAATTTCTAGACGATTTACAGCAACTTGCACAAGCCATACTAATCATATAGTCCCAGCTTGATTCTTTAGCAGAATTGAAGCGGCCATCTTTTTATGGCTGAAAAAGGCAGACTTTGTCTGTCCCTACAGGAGGAATGCTATTTTTATGTCAATCAATCTGGTATAGTAAAGGACAAGATAAAACAACTCCAACAGGACCCAGAACATCGGAAACAACAGCTCTCCTCTGCTGAAGGATGGCAGCTAAGTCACCCCCTTCTCCAGTGGCCACGTCCTTTCCTGACCCCGCTCCTTGTCATAGGCCTTCTGTTAATGCTTGTCCCCTGCTTCATTAGATTGGTTCAAGACCAGACTCAAAAATTCTCTAAACCAGCTTTCTAGTCCAGAACCCAAGCCTGTGTTGCCTCTCTCTCCTATAGAGAGACGGCCTTTATCTGTCAGCTCTGACAAATAGACTCTCGTGTGTGTCTCTGCCTGGTCTCTGCCTTTCATTTCTCACTTACCTGCCTCTCATCCCTCGCTTCCCTTCACCATGAACAATTTGACGAGTACAGGGGCGTCACCTCACTAAGTACTGGCCATCGTGCAGAGGAATAGGAGAGCAATTTTAAAGACATTCTATGTTTCTATCAGGATATTATTTAAACTGACAGTGCGCTTGGCACACAAATATGAGAAAGTGAGGAGGTCAAGAAACACTAGCTGTAACTGTTTCAAAATTTTCCTCTCTTGGGAGTGAAGTAGAAATTCCCTTTTCTGTATATAAACATGAGAAGTAAAAGAAAATAAATATCCCCTGCCTCATCTCCCCCAAAGAGACAAGAGACCTGCCAGGGTGTGCTGCAATCCCTAACCTGCTGATCAGAACTGAGCCTTCCCAAGAGCCAGGCGCATTTTCTACTAGGTTTTCCGGTTGGAATGGGGCAGTGAATACCTCTTTTTCCCAGTAGCCACCAAGTGAGCACTGCGGGCTCTGGAGGGTTCCCAGAGCTTCATTATGAGGGTCCCTATTCCTTCTCCCATCCTGGGATTTTTCCGAACCCTAATCTCTTCTCCTTCCTGGTGGCTCCTCTGCCTCCTGTCTCCTGTGGCCATCTAACGCTGCTCCCCAACCCAGAGCTGACCTCCGAGGCTCCAGAGCCAACTTCCCACTGCTCATCCCTGCCCAGACAGCTTGGGAGTGGCTCAGACACAGGAGCTCCTGACAAAACACAGCACCCTTCCTCCCCAGACTTAGCAACCAGCACTGCGAAGCTCCCCTTTTTTATTCTTGTCCCCAAGGCCTGTCATTTTCTGAAGACAATGTCGTTTACATACTGTGCTCTTATCTGTCTCCCCACTGGAGAGGCAGAGTGTGTGTTTGTTTGCCTTGGTTTTAGATTCATGGTTGCATCCCCATTAGCTAAGAAAAGCCTGGCATGAAGCAGAAGGGTGTCATGCTTGGGTTTAGGGAGAGAGTTTGGAATAGCTGTTTGTGAGGCATAAACTGCCAGGGACCCCTGAGGGTCACAGACACAAGCAAAACAAGGCTCCTCTCCCTCCTGTGCTGGAAGGGGACCCTCAGTAAAGGCCAGTCTGTAAGGGTCCCCTGCAGTCCACATTCCTCTGGTCTTTAAGGGACCAGATGGGGGCGAATTGAGCATCCCCGGTCTGAAATGCTCAGGATCATCTTCTTTTTTTGGATTTGGGAATATTTGCATATATGTAATGAGCTGTCTTGGAAATCTTCCACTGTGGCATGATGTTTGCACTACAAAAGTTTCTGGTTTGGAGCATTTCAGACTTGGGAATTTCAGATTAGAGATATCCAACTTATAGTTTGAAGACATTTGGCTAAAAGCTCTACTAAGGACTGAGATTAAAATGAAGTCACAGAGCCTTAGAATCCACTTTCAAAAGTTTGAAGAGCTTCTTTTCCTGAAGAGCCATTCTAGGTTTTACTAATAACACCAATGGCTGGGACTAAGGTATAAGAACAGAGAGAAACAGAACATTCTTTGAACAGTTTGACAGTTTGACAAGCGTCACTCAATGGCAGAGGCTGGTTTTGAGAGAGCTCCATGTTTAGGGTCAGAAAGGAAGTACCGTCAGCTCTTGACAAAGAAGTGGTGGGGACAGAAAATGAGAGGCATCAAGTGACATTCTGGATCAGGAAGGGAGACAGGGCTTAGATCCAGTATCACAGCTAGAGGGTCCCTTCAGGATAGATAAAAACTGAAAGGACCTCTCTAAACCAGCGCAGCTGCGTGACCAAGCCCAATCCTCTGGATAGTCCAGACCCTCCGTCCAGGGCCAGTTAGAGACAGAAAGAGAATCCCTCGTGAAGAGGAGGGGACTGGGCCTCCCACTACCAACTTCTTGTCTCAGCTGCTCTTCCACAAACGTGGAATACCCATCATTCCTCCTTCTGCGATGAAGCCAAGACTCAGTACAATGTCACCTGCCAGGAGTTGTGACAGCCACGAAAACAAGCTGTAAATTTCTTTTGTACCATTTGACCTTGAAATCTCTTTTTTGCCAAGGATATCTAGACCCTGAGATCAACTATGTGCCTTCCAAGGGGACAGCAGCAACGGAGGCAGTAAGGGTCCCCTCCAGCC